>NC_089593.1:12924788-13224788 GCF_019320115.1 Miscanthus floridulus | reverse complement strand
GGGCAACAAGACTAGGAAACACACACTCTCTGTCTCTTAACTTGTAAGGTCGTCCCCTCCACCGATAAAAGGGGATGCGCTCCCTCCTAGGAGGAGGACGGTCGACGGTCATTCTGACTCTCTCTCTGCTAGTTTTAGACATTCTAAACACTCGAACAGCTCCACAGCTCTAGAACTCTAAAGCTACATAGAGCATACGTTCTAATACTCAGCGCACGTAGGAGCTCCCATCACTCTTGGCCTTTCGGCCTAGAGTTCGACCGGACCTCTAACACCCCTCATCTTATTCCCACTCGTTTGTAACCCCACAGTAAACTTCGAGCACCTGGGCTCAGGAATAAAGTCATTGACCGACTGAAACTGGACGTAGGGCACGTTGCCTGAACCAGTATAAACCCTGTGTCATTAAGTGCTTGGCCACATCCGATCACAACATATGACAAAACTACAAATATTTACGTGTTTGTCACTTTTCACACCGACACCGGCCGCCCCTACAAATCGACGCATTTGTAGGGGCGCCTGCTGTGCTGGAGCCCGAACACGCCACTGTAGGGGCTGCTCCAATGCCAGCCGTCCCTAAAAAAACTCCGTTGCTACACAATGTTTTTCACGTAGTGGCATGAGCTCTCTATATAAATAGACATTTATTATGGGGGGAACAAAGCGAAGACTATACACATCAACATATGGACCACTCCATAGTGAATTACTTGCAAAAGAAAAAAAAACGAGAACTAGCAAAAGAAACAGACATGTTACGACGACCGCGTTTCCTCATAGGCCGGGAGCTGAGATCAACTGCATGCTAAAGCGCTGTTTAACTCTAACCTCGGCACTGGTAGATGGCCAGGCAGCCGTGGCTATAGGCCTGCCCACGAGCAGGGCACGGGCCGTAGCAGGCGGCCTTGCTCGCGGCGAGCGCCGCGTAGCCGATAGACTCGCCCCCATAGAGCGCCCTCCTCCGCGGGTATGCTGCCTCTTCCACGCTCTCCACGAAGCTGCTTGCGTCATCCTCGACGTGCCGCAGCGCGTGCAGAGACGACGGCATGGCGTGAGCACCAGCCGATAAGTCGGCGGCCGCGGCCGCGGCGGAGCTGGTGAGGAGCACCCCGGCGGCAAAGAAGGCGAAGACGAGCAAGCAGGATGAGTCGAGTTTGCCGCTCCACTATTGTGTAGTTGCAAGTGTTCTCCTAGCTAGTTCGGCAGTGCATATGCGGCAGGGAGTGTTGGGGGCGGTTTTGTATCGATGGGATCTGGAGGGTGTTAGGAATTTAGGCAATTTAATTATCAGTTTAATCCAGAAAAATAACATCAGCAGGTTTGTGACGATATATATGTGTATGCGTATATTTCTTATGAACACTACAGCTTGCAGAGATGACATACTGGTGAATACAGTAAAAACACAAAGTACAGAAAATCAGACTGTACAAAGTGGAGGGTCCCATGCCGAGGGCATCGGAGGCTCCATTCGCACTAGTCGACATAGTGCGTTGCTCGAAGTCGCGGCGAGCAGGAAGATGTTCGCAGTGCAGTCCCATGAACGGATCACCAGGAAGAAGACACCTTGACGTTCTGCAGGAAATCACCGGGAAAGAAGATGTACGTGGACGAGCAGTCGCAGATCGCTCCCCAAAAACCTAATTGCCGCTCACCCCGTGCAGGGGTTCTTAGGCGGACGAGGGTTCCGGAGGCACCTGCTCTCCCGCTACTCCGTGCACGCAGAGTTACGGGATGGGAAAGCCAGGAAGCTGCTGATCTGTGTTCTCTCGGGAGTGGTTTTCGGGAGAGGGGGTCTAGACTGACGGGACTTCGGATATATGGTTGCGACAGGGGAAGGAGACGAAGGCAGCGGAGAATCCCAGGAGACGAGAAGCGAAAGAGACGGTAACTGACGCAGTCAATTCGCCTCCACCATCAAGGAGCGAAACTCCCTTGATAATGTGGATTTAAGTGGCAAAAGACTGGCCACGCCCGCTCGCTCGCCGCCCGCCTGCCTCGCCACGGCCTCGGCCCACGCCCACAGCCATGGCCCGGCCCGGCCGGCGGCGGCGCCACGCGCGCTTGTGGCACGCCTTTATCCTTTTCTCATCTTCTCAATTTAGATGAATAATTTCCAACCATATAAGCTGAGTCAGCGTTCAGTCAAAATCCCGTATAGTATTAAGCCATACAACACTTAATGTTACGTACCATAGAGTTTTATTTGATTCATTAAATATTATATGGGCCAAGCCCATATTATATCCAACAATCCTCACCAAACTCTAGGGTTTGTAACAAAGTAGTCTCAGAACCATATTTCTTTTATATACCAGTGTTTCGATGGAGACTGTTTAGTTGAACATCCATCTAGAACAATAGTTTCACTCAGTCACAACTGAACAATGGACTAAGCCTTGAATTGACAGTTTTGTGTGAGGTGAATGTCACTAAAGTCCTTAGCTGATACTGGGCAGTAAAAGACATCCCCTCTATTTGAAGCATATAAGTCATACTTCAGTAGCCTTTCATGAGTATTTAGAGATCACCCAAATCTCATAGACTGTGACCAGCATGTCTGACTCATATAGGTGTATTCCTCAAAAGATATTCTATAGGACAACATCTTTGCTTTGACAAGCCACTTGGAACGCATTAAGGCAAAAGCCAGCCTGCCTTATAGAAAGGAAAGATATGCATCAGAAATGAGTCTTACTAAGGATCTTTCCTCATAATTTACTACTAGCTTGTTTCACCGTCCTACTTCACGGGATCTCCGATCACATAGAACAGGTTACCACTATAGTAAATTTCAAGTGGGTCTCAAACCCATCTCTCTCGATGCACTTTCTATCACATTGCATGATAGACCCTTAGTGAACTGATCTGCCAGATTGTTAGACTGTGTGAACATAGTCCAACACTATTACTCCTGAGTTTCTCAATTTTCTGATAGATTTTAGTCGTCTCTTAACATGCCTTGTGGACTTCATGTTATCCTTGGAACTGTTAACCTTTGTAATCACAGTCTGGTTATCGCAGTTCATAGAAATAGCTGGTATGGGTTTCTCAACAACCGGTAAATCCATAAGGAGATCACGAAGCCACTCAGCCTCAGATCCTAGCAGTGTCTAATGCTGTGAGTTCTGCTTCCATTGTAGACTTCGTTAAGATAGTCTGCTTGCAAGACTTTCAGGAAACAGCACCACCTCCAAGCGAAAACTACATATCCACTTGTGGCATAAAGCTCATCAGCATCAGAAATCCAGTTAGCATCACAATAGCCTTCCAGCACTTTCAGATGTCTGGTATAACAAATACCATAGCTCATGGTCCCTTTTAGGTAGCGCATCACTCTCTCAAGAGCACGCCAGTGATCATCTCCTAGGTTTTGACACAAATCAGGCTCAGCTTGCACACAGCAAATGAGATGTCAGGCCTTGTTGCACTAGCAAGATACATGAGCGAACCAATGATCTAGGAATATCTCAACTGATCCCTTGCTATTCTCCTGATTTTTCCTCAATAGCACGCTAGGGTCATAAGGTGTAGGAGCAGGTGCACAGTCACTGAACCCAAAGCGACATCAGCACCTTTTCCACATAGTGGGTTTGTAACAGAGTTACCCCACCATCACCTTCTCTTAGAAGCTTGATATTAAGAATAACATCAGCCTCTCCCAAATCTTTCATCTCAAAATTTTTAGATAGAAATTCCTTCACCTCCTCGATCACTTTGAGGCTGGATCCAAGAATTAGTATGTCATCAACATATAAGCACAAAATGACTCCTTCACCCCCACCATACCGATAGTACACACATTTGTCAGCTTCATTCACAACAAAGCCAGCAGATGTTAAAGTTCTGTCGAACTTCTCATGCCATTGCTTAGGAGCTTGTTTTAGGCCGTATAATGACTTTAATAATTTACACACCTTGCCTTCTTGACCATTTGCTACAAACCCATCAGGCTGATCCATATAGATCTCCTCCTCCAACTCTCCATTTAGGAAAGCTGTCTTAACGTCCATTTGATGAACGATAAGACCATAAGAGGCTGTCAGGGAAAGCAAAACTCGAATTGTGGTCAATCGGGCAACCGGTGAATAAGTATCAAAGAAATCCTCACCTTCCTTTTGAGTATAACCCTTAGCCACAAGCCTTGCCTTGTACCTCTCAATAGTACCATCAGGCCTAAGCTTTTTCTTGAACACCCACTTGCAACCTATAGGCTTGCACCCATAGGGACGATCAACTATTTCCCAAGTTCCATTAGACATAACAGAATCCATCTCACTCCGTACTGCTTCCTTCCATAAGTCAGCATCAGGAGAGGAATATGCCTCTTCAATGGTCGTTGGTGTGTCATCCACAAGGTACACAATATAGTCATCACCAAAAGACTTTGCAGTCCTCTGTCTCTTGCTTTTTCTGGTGACTATAGTGTCATCCCTCCTCAGGATTTTGCACATAGGGTTCCTCAATTTGTTCTATCAGAATAAAATTTTCATGCTCATGGGGAATTATAAATTCATGACTAGTTGTGCTAGGTGCATTTTTCATGGGAAACTCATTCTAAAAAAATGTAGCGTCTCTAGATTCCATGATTGTATCAACAACCATCTCAGGAACACTAGAGTTTATAATTAAAAATCTATAACCCACGCTATGAATAGCATAACCAAGAAAGACACCATCAACAGTCTTTGGTCCAAGCTTTTGCTTTTTGTTTATTGGCACATTCACATTTGCCAAACAACCCCAAGTTCGCAGGTAAGAGAGATTTAATCTCTTCTTCTCCCATTCCTCGAATGGTGTGATTTCTTTGTTCTTTGTGGGCACTCTATTCAGGACATGACACGCTGTCAATATAGCCTCACCCCACCATTCCTTAGATAGTCCCTGCAGTCTCCAATATGGCATTAACCAAATCAGTTAGAGTGTGGTTCTTTCTCTCTGCAATCCCATTGGACTGTGGTGAGTATGGTGGCGTCCTCATGAATAATTCCATGCACCGCGCAAAACTCAGAAAATTCATTTGAGAAATATTCTCCCCCGCGATCGGACCTGCAAACGCTTTATTTTCTTCTCAAGTTGATTTTCTACCTCAGCTTTATAGACCTTAAAATAATGCAACGCTTCATCTTTTGTTTTTAATAAATACACGTAGCAAAATCTAGTACAATCATCTATAAATATCATGAAGTATCGTCTACCGCCTTGAGTCAATTCGCCATTCATTTCGCATAAATCAGAATGAACTGAGTTCTAATGGTGCCAAGTTTCTCGCCTCAGCAGCCTTGTGAGGCTTGCGCGGTTGCTTCGATTGCACACACACCTTGACACTTAGAATCTTTGACTAAGTTAAATTTCGGGATTAAATTCAGATTTGCAAGCCGCGTGAGACAGCCAAAATTAATGTGACAAAGTCGTGAATGTCATATATTTGACTCATCCGAAACATTAACATTGTTCACTACTTTATTACACGCATCATCAAGCAAAGATAAGCGGAACAAGCCTCCGCAATCATAACCTTTTCCAACAAATATTCCATGTCTCGATACAACACACTTATTGGACTCAAGCACAATTTTAATGTCATCGCGACACATCTGAGAAGCGCTAACAAGGTTCTTTTTGACTAGAGGGGACATGCTACGCGTTCTTTAACAGCACTGTCTTTCCCGAAGTAAACTTCAGAACGACCGTACCAGCACCAAGAACACGCGCATGCGAACCGTTTCCCATCAGCAAGGCTCCACTCCTGCCGGTCTGATAGAAAATAAACAAAGAAACATCAGCACACACATGAATATTAGCACCGCTGTTCATGCCACCACTCAGGTGAAAGACAAACTGAAAGAACAAAGGGTAAAGGATTACCATACCCAGATGTTCCTCCTCCAGTTTCGCTAATGACCATGTTTGCTGATTTCTTTTCTTGCTTATATTTACGATCTGGGCACGCACTTGCCCAATGCTCATCACTCCCGCAAACAAAGCAACCTCCATCTTTCTTATTGTTTTTCTTCTTAAACTATGTAGTCTGCTTAGGCTTTGCATTGTTGTTCTCTTGCATGTTCTTCTTCTTTTTATTACGAGATGCAAATGAGTTTTTCTTCTGCACCATATTGGCAGCGGAAGACTCAACTCATTTTCCACAGGTTGTCTTTTGCTCTCGCCCTCTCCTCAACATCAAGAGATCCAATAAGCTCAGCCACACTAAACTCTTGTCTCTTGTATTTTAGAGAAGTAGCAAAATCCCTCCAAGAAGGTGGCAGCTTAGCGATTATACCGCCGGCCACAAACTTGTCGGGCAACAGACATGGGAAATGTTCTAGTTCCTTCGCTAGCGCCTTGTATCTCATGAGCCTGTTCGACCACAGAACGGTTTTCAACCATTTTATAGTCATACAGCTGCTCCATAAGGTACAAGCTCACTGCTAGCATCAGAAACCCCAAACTTTGCCTCAAGAGCATCCCATAACTCTTTGCCTGATGTGCAAGATATGTAGTTCTTCTCATACTTGGGATGAAGTGCACTAATCACAGCGCCTTCGAAACAGGTTATCGGCAGCCAAGAACTTTCGCTCCTCCTCAGGAGTAAACTGTTCAGGCTTCCCCTGTGCGGCGTGATAGCAGTTCATCGCAGTCAACCACAATACCATCTTGGCACGCCATATCATGAAATTCTTGACATCAAAATTATTTGGCTTCAAAGCAGCAGCAAAACCACTGACAGAAAATTGCCTAACATTAGGTTTTTGGAATTGTTAGGAATTTAGGCAATTTAATTATCAGTTTAATCCAGAAAAATAACATCAGTAGGTTTGTGATGACATATATGTGCATGTGTATATTTCTTATGAACACTATAGCTTGCAGAGATGACATACTGGTGAATACAGTAAAAACACAAAGTACAGAAATCAGACTGTACCCAGCGGAGGGTCCCATGCCGAGGGCATCGGAGGCTCCATTCGCACTAGTCGACATAGTGCGTTGCTCGAAGTCACGGCAGGAAGATGTTTGCAGTGCAGTCCCATGAACGGATCACCAGGAAGAAGACGCCTTGACGTTCCGCAGGCAATCACCAGGAAGAAGATGTACGTGGACAAGCAGTCGCGGATCGCTCCCCAAAAACCTAATCGCCGCTCACCCCGTGCAGGGATCTCAGGCGGACGAGGGTTCCGGAGGCACCTGCTCTCCCGCTACTCCGTGCGCGCAGAGTTACGGGGCGGGAAAGCCAGGAAGCTGCTGATCTGTGGTTCTCTCGGGAGTGGTTTTCGGGAGAGGGGTTCTGGACTGACGGGACTTCGGATATATGACTGCGACAGGGGGAAGGAGACGAAGGCGGACGGGAAAGCCAGGAAGCTGCTGATCTGTGGTTCTCTCGGGAGTGGTTTTCGGGAGAGGGGGTCTGGACTGACGGGACTTCGGATATATGACTGTGACAGGGGAAGGAGACAAAGGCAGCGGAGAATCCCAGGAAACGGGAAGCGGAAGAGACGGTAACTGATGCAGTCAATTCGCCCCCACCATCAAGGAGCGAAACTCCCGTGATAATGTGGATTTAAGTGGCAAAAGACTGGCCACGCTCGCCCGCTCGCCGGCCTCGCCACGGCCCGGCAGACGGCGGCGGTGGCGCGCACGCGTGTGACACGCCTTTATCATTTTCTCAGCTTCTCAATTTAGATGAATAATCTCCAACCATATAAGCTGAGTCAGCGTTCAGTCAAAATCTCGTATGGTATTAAGCCATACAACACTTAATGTTACGTACCATAGAATTTTATTTAATTTATTAAATATTATATGTGCCAAGCCCATATTATATGAACAGAGGGTGCGGTGGTTGCTGTGGAGTGCGACAGCAACAGCACGCCTAACGATACACGTGAAGCTAGGCGACGGGCTTGTTGTGCCTTGCTCTTGAATGATCAAAGAAGCACCTTTTCATCAGGAACATTGGATCAAGTTGTGGAGCCTAGCTAGTAGTGTGCTCAGCTCTACCTGTGTCATGCGTGTAACTAATAAAGTTCTGTCATCTGTGCCGTCTTGGTTAGGCATCCATGGCGGTTGTTGTTTGCCAATCCATAACTCAATTAGGGTAGGAGGGCACCGCAATGGTTGTTCGTTAATCCATAACTCAGCTTTTCTGATAGATGATCCGTGTCTCAGAGATGACTTCTGATTGTCCAAGCATAATTCAAGGACTGTCGTCCATATGATTTCATATAGCTAGGCTAATTTTCTCTTGAAATGCTCTTGATTTATGTTTTAAACCATTAGCAAACTTATCTGTATGTTGCAAAGAAACCTAATACATATTAAAATCAGACTCCACTACTGGAATGCCTCTATAGAGGCGGCTCGCTCCTCTTGTGCCTTACAGAGGTGGCTGTCCAACCGCCTCTAGAAATGAGATTTGTAGAGACGACTGGCTACTCTTGTGCCTTACAGAGGTGGCTGTCCAACCATCTCTAGAAATGGGATTTGTGGAGGCGACTGGGAGTCAGGGCGGCCTTCACAAATGAATTTTCAGAGGCGGGTGGGATCTAGAGGCGCCTTTACAGATGTTTACCGCCAAAATTCAAACTATGTTTGTGACTACAGTGCACACACATATTTTTATATTTTATACAAAACAAAAAAATATATCATTGTAAATATGTCGTCAAACTTAATATACATATACACACACATGTTCAAATGTTGGAGTTGGGGTTGACAATCGCGAACCACCTTTTGCCGACCCTTCTTCCTCTTATTCTCGGTGCAGGAACGACCATGGGGGTTCATCACCGGCATAAAGGTCATTATTTTTATGCCGACTGACGCCACATCTAGGGCATTTATCTAATGACTTGAACTAATCGCCATGTTAAAGGACGCAATGGTTTTGGCTCCGGCGAAGTTAATGTTACGCTAGCCTATAAAAATGTAAGCTACCTACCATAATTCTAGTATCTATAGTCTCTAACCATACAATGGCTATGTCACTACACTAAGTTAGTGAGCTCTCAAAGACTAACTAAAGAGCCTCACTAACCACTAGACCCGACACAAGCTAGCCCTCAAAACTAATTAAGCTTAGCTACACTAAGAATGTAATACAAGAGGGATACGTCTAGTGACATTCAGTTGTTTTGGTTCGTCCTATCAACTGAATTTTTTTCTTACACTAATAGAGTCATCTAGCTATATTTACACTGTCTTAATACTATATTTATAATAATTTTTTTAGTGTAATTTATTGGATAGAGTGATGTAAGTTGGGAATAACACAAATATATACCAAATTTTTCAAAAAAAATTACAAATTATTTCTATGGATTCTAGACATCAGAGAAATATATGTCAAATTGTTCACAAATTTTTTTAAAAATACAAAATCCTCACAAAATTTCGAAATGTCATGCCACGCTGCCGCCACCGACATCGAGGAAGGCGTAGCATCTGGCCTCGGCTGGTACTCCGAGACATGGTACTGCCACATGTGTTGTTGCTGCTGCTGCGTCGGCATGAGTTGCTACAGCTGCTTCTTCATCATTGGCGACGAGGTCACGGCGGGGAGGACGGCGCGCGGGCTGTACCCTAGCATCTGCAAGCAGTAAGTCCACCTAGAGATGAGAAATAGAATCGATCAGATCCAACGCTCAAAGGGCTGGGGCGGTGTGATGCTGCAGGCATCCGACAGATCGAGCGGCAGCTCTGGGGCCGGAGTCAAGATCCAACGCTGGAAAATTTGGTTGACAGTGACAAGTAAATCATGTGGTTGACGTATAGCGTTTCCATACAAGAGAGGTGGTGATATTTATACTGATGCGTGGAGGAATGTGCTAATCACAAGATGGAGCCAATCAATCAATCACAAGATAACCAATGAAGTCCTCGGACAAGATGACACAAGATTTTTTACCGAGGTTCACTTGCTTGCCAGCAAGCTAGTACTCGTTATGGCGATTCACTCACTTGAAGGTTCACGCGCTAATTAGCATCACACGCCAAACCCGCAACCGGGTGCCACACAACCAACACAAGATGAGGATCACACAAGCCATGAGCAATCCACTAGAGTACCTTTAGGCTCTCCATCGAGGAAAGGTCAAGAACCCCTCACAGTTACCACGATCGGAGCCAGAGACAATCACCAACCTCCGCTCGACGATCCACACTGCTCCAAGCCGTCTAGGTGGCGACAACCACCAAGAGTAACAAGCGAATCCCGCAGAGAAACATAAACACCAAGTGCCTCTAAATGCAATCACTCAAGCAATGCACTTGGATTCACTCCCAATCTCACAAAGATGATGAATCAATGATGGGGATGAGTGGAAGGACTTTGGCTAAGCTCACAAGGTTGCTATGTCAATGCAAACGACCAAGAGAGTGAGCTTGAGCTGGCCATGGGGCTTAAATAGAGAGCCCCCATGAATAGAGCCATTGGGCTCACAGAGAAGCCCACTGCGCATCGATTGGACGTGCTGGTCAGGGCGACCGGACGCACCCAAGCCAGCGTCCAGTCAATGGATGTGCACCACACGTCCTTGCCTTGAACTGTGCCCATCGATCACCAACGGCTAGTTAGTCTCGCACCACGCGTTAAGTCATGACCGGACGTGCTCTGGTGCCAAGTCGGCCCACACGCTGCGCGCCACTGCCACGCCTTGACTAGACACGCTGCTTCCTGTGAGATCCTGGTGTCAGGTCACTTCTAGTAAGCATCTAGAGGCGAAAATTCATGACCGAACGCGTTAGAAGCACCATGACCTGGACCCAGGCTAGCGTCAATGTCAGTCCTTCTCCTTCTACGCGCCAATTCGAGCGACTGACAGCAGTACGTCATCCCCTGACTAGACACAGGCCCTGCACGTCCGGTCACTTTCACTAGTGCTATGTCCTGGTCACAAGACTGAGGGTAGCCCTTACTGCAACACTGACCGGACGCAGGGAGGCTGAGTCCGGTCACCCCAGGACAAGCTCCTCCACTTCACCACCTTCTCCAACCTTGCTCAAAAGTGACAACCACCAAGTGTTTCACCTTCTGCACTGTGTGTTAGCATAGTTTCATAAACATATTCAAGGGTGTTAGCACTCCACCAGATCTAAATGCATATGCGATGAGTTAGAGCATCTAGTGGCACTTTGATAACCGCATTTCACGACGAGTTTCACCTCGCTTAATAGTACGGCTATCGATCCTAAATGTGATCACACTCGCTAAGTATCTCGATCACTAAACCAAAAAGCTCCTATCAAGTTTCACCTTTGCCTTGAGCTTTTTGTTTTTCTCTTTCTTCTTTTCCAAGCCGAGCACTTGATCACCATGGCCATCACCACCATCAACATGATCTTCATTTGGTCCACCACTTGGAATTGTGCTACCTATCTCATGATCACTTAGATAAACTAGGTTAACACTTAGGGTTTCATCAATTTAATAAAACCAAACTAGACATTTCAATCGCCTCTTTTTTGGTAATTGATGACAACCCTTACACAAAGATGTGAATTAAAATTCATTTGAATCCATGTTGCTTGCCCAAGCATATTTACCATGTGTAAAAGGATATGGACAAGTTTTATGAACCCCAATTGGTAGCAATTGCTGCCCCTACATATGTGCTAAGAGTTTAGATTGAAGCTTGCATATATGCATGGATTTGAGTTGTGGGAGAGTAATGTCTACCAAATGATGCTAAGGTATAAGAGATGGACCTTTGAAGTGTGATACCAATCGGAGTGCACCAATATACTATCCTTAGCACAATTAGTAACTAGACATACACAAAAACTAGAATACCCCGTGAGATCAACATTAGAAGCAAGGGTCTAGTTTTCACAAAATAAGCACAAGTCTAGTTACTCAACCTATGCATGCTAGTTTTTTATTTCATCATTCAAACCTACAACTAGCATACACCACACATGCATGGAACTTTAATTTAAAACTTGTGCCATACAAGCAAACATATGAAATACACATTCAAATGCATCAATCAAGTTTATGAGCTTGCTCCCCCTACTTGTGTGCTAAAAATTTTAATTGATCCCTTTCCTTTGTCATATTTCTCCCCCTATGTCAAAGTTCTCCCCTTTTGTCATTTAACCTTATCTTTTTGCAATTTCTCACCCTTTGTCATCAATAACCACAAAGGTTCAATTTTAGATAGGCTAAGATTATCAATGTCAATCAATGGGGTGAGGATCATTTTTCCAAATTTGGTTCAATCTAGAACACTTGCCAAAGATATTTAACTAGGTTTGATCCAAGGACAAGCTTCTTCACACCTCATTTCAAGGGTTATCTTGTACCATGTTGAGTTAAACACTTATAGCTCATTTTCTAGATTAAACACTAGGTTCAAAAGCCCGCAAACATGTCATATGCTATCACTAGATCAAGTCAAGCATAGAAGCAATAGTGGTACCATAAAAGCATCAAATTCATTTGATTTTCATGAATGAGCCTATAAGACATGAGGAATGACTAAATGCACTAAACAAGTCCTTAGCAAAGGATGTATGCATGCCAATCAACTTTTATTGGATTGCTCGAAGGAGAGGCATGTCATATCAGTGTGTGTGGGGGGGTGCATCAACACATATTTGAGAAATCCAATATGTTCAACTCATTCCTTAGCTTGCAAAACCTTTTCTCATCTAATGGCTTGGTGAATATGTCGGCAAGTTGATCTTTGATGCCTACACTCTCAATTGTAATGTCCCCTTTTTGTTGATGATGTCTTATGAAGTGGTGGCGGACATCAATGTGCTTTGTTCTTGCATGTTGAACCAAATTGTTGTTGAGCTTGATGGCACTCTCATTGTCACATAGCAATGGCACTTTCTTGAACTTGATTCCAAAGTCATTCAAGGTGGTCTTCATCCAAAGTATTTGTGCACAACAACTACTGGTGGATATGTATTTGGCTTTGGCGGTTGATAATACAACACTATTTTACTTCTTTGATGACCATGAAACAAGTGATCTTCCTAACAATTGACAAGTGCCCGAGGTGCTCTTCCTTTCAACCTTGCATCCCGCATAGTCGGAGTCTGAATATCCAACAAGCTCAAACTTTGCTCCTTTGGGATACCACAAACCAATATTTTGTGTATGCTTCAAGTACCTCAATATTCTCTTTGTTGCCTTCAAATGACTTTCTCTTGGTGAGACTTGAAATCTTGCACACATGCACACAATAAACATGACATCCGGCCTTGATGCAGTCACATAGAGTAGGCTTTCAATCATAGACCGATACAACTTTTGATCCCCCATGTTGCCACTTTCATCACTATCCAAATTGCCATTTGTTCCCATTGGTGTACTAATGGCTTTGCTCTCATTCATGCTAAACTTCTTGAGCATGTCTTTGATGTACTTGCCTTGACTTACAAATGTACCATTCTTTAATTGCTTGATTTGAAGACCAAGGAAGTAACTCAACTCTCTAATCATGGACATTTCAAACTCATTGGCCATCATCTTCCCAAACTCTTCACAAAAGTCTTGATTAGTTGATTCAAAGATAATGTCATCAACATAGATTTGCAACATAAACAAGTCCTTGCCAATCTTCTTGGTGAAAAGAGTGGTGTCAACCTTGCCCATCATGAACCCTTTAGAGAGTAGGAAATCCCTCAACCTCTCATAGGTGCTTGCTTCAAGCCATACAATGTCCTTCTTCAACTTGTACACATGGTCGGGCTTCTTGTCACCTTCAAAACCGAGAGATTGCTCAACATATATTTCTTCATTGACGTAGCCATTGAGAAATGCACTCTTGACATCCATTTGATAGAGCTTGATGTTGTGGGCACAAGCATAGGCTAGTAAGATTCTAATTGCTTCCTAATCTAGCAACCGGGGCATATGTTTCTCCAAAGTCAAGACCTTCTACTTGAATATAACCTTATGCTACCAATCTTGCTTTATTTCTTACTACTATCCCATCTTGATCTTGCTTGATCTTGGTTCCAATCACATTATGGTTCTTTGGTCTCTCAACTAGTTCTCATACTTGATTTCTTGTAAAGTTGTTCAATTCTTCATGCATTGCATTCACCCAATCAACATCCTTCAATGCTTCATCTATCTTCTTTGGTTCAATGGATCTTGATCTAGTTTGCACACCTTTAGAAATATCTCCAATTATAGTATCCAATTGATGATCTCTTGCAATATTGGTTGGTTGGAGTATTATAACTTGATTGCTTGCACTTGCTTGATCATTAGGTTGAGATGATGAACTTGCCACTTGATCTTGCACATTGTCATGAGAGCCACTTGTACTTGCTTGATTTGTATCAACTTGCACATTTGAGATCACTTGCACTTGATCATCTTCCTCATCAATCACTTGCCTAGGCCTTAATTCACCAACATACATGTTTCATGCCATTTAAAAGTTGAATGCCTCTAACATCCTCCAAATTTTCATTCTCATCTTGGGAACCCTTGGTTTCATCAAATTCAACATTATGAACTTCCTCAAAGAGTACCACTTGCCAAATTCCACATTCTATATGCTTTGCTTGTAGTGGAGTATCCAAGTAAGAATCCTTCATCACACTTCTTCTCAAACTTGCCCAATCTAGTGCCTTTCTTCAAGATATAGCATTTGCAACCAAAGACCTGAAAATATGCAATGTTAGGCTTTCTACCATTCAAGAGCTCATAAGGTGTCTTCTCTTTCAATAGGTGACAATACAAGCGGTTGCTACAGTAGCAAGCCATGTTGATAGCTTCAGCCCAAAAGGATTGACTCACATTGTACTCACTAAGCATAGACCTTGCCATATCAATGAGTGTTCTATTCTTCCTCTCAACAAGGCCATTTGATTGTGGAGTGTACTTGGCCGAGAATTGATGTCTAATTTCAAATTCATCATACAACTCATCAATTCTTGTATTCTTGAACTCACTTCCATTGTCACTTCTAACTCTCTTGATGGTTATTTCAAACTCGTTGTGTATGCCTTTGACAAATGATTTGAATGTTGCAAACACATCACTCTTGTCCACTAGAAAGAATGCCCAAGTGTATCTAGTGTAATCATCCACTATCACAAAGCCATATTTGTTTCCACCGATGCTAGTGTATTGTGTTGGCCCAAACAAATCTATGTGCAATAACTCAAATGCTTTACTAGTGCTCATTATGCTCTTCTTAGGATGGGTGTTTCCAACTTGTTTGCTGGCTTGACAAGAACTACAAAACTTATCCTTCTCAAACACAATATCTTTTAAGCCTCTAACCAAGTCATGCTTAACCAATCTATTTAATTGTTTCATTCCAACATGATCAAACCTTCTATGCCATAACCAACCCATACTAGACTTAGTGAACAAGCATGTTGACAATTGAGCTTCACTAGCTTTGAAATGAACCAAGTATAGATTCTCATATCTAAAGCCTTTGAAGATCAAATTAGAGCCATCTACACTTACGATTTCTACATCATCTACTTCAAATAAGCACTTAAATCCAAGATCACACAATTGAGCCACGAATAGCAAATTAAAGTTCAAGCTCTCTACTAGCAACACATTGGATATGCTTATGTCATTGGATATTATAATCTTACCAAGCCCTTTGACCTTACCTTTGCTATTGTTACCAAATGTGATACTATCATAGCCATTACTATCATTGGTGTTGATTAAGTTGAATATTCTTGCATCACTGGTCATGTGTTGAGTGCACCCACTATCAAGAACCCAATGCCTTCCTCTGGCTTTATAATTGACCTACAAAAGAAGATCAATTCTTTTGAGGTACCCAAACTTGCTTGGGCCCTTAAGGTTAGTTACCAAGCTCTTTGGTACCCAAATGGCTTTCTTCTTTGAGCCCATCCATGGTGCACCAATGAACTTAGACTTCACACCATTTGTACCCTTAGTAAGCTCATAGAAAGAATCAAGCTTAATTGAGGATACATTAGCATTCTTGTTCTTGTTCTTGTAGTCATGCTCTTTTATGACCAACTTGCTTGCAACTAGTGCAAAACCGACCATTGTTCTTCATAAAACTAGTCTTGTGAGGAGCAAAGGCTGTCTTGCCTTTCTTGGAGGTATAGCCCATTCCCTCTTTGTAGAGAGAAGCTCTTTGGCTACCCAAGCACATAAGCAAGCGGTCCTTACCACCATAGGTTTTTGCCTAAGGCGCGAGTGAGCTCATTGACCTCCTTCTTGAGGGTCTCATTCTCAACCATTAGTGAGGCATCACAAGTGAAACCATCACTACTAGATGAGGTAGGAGTGGAAGTGCTACAAGAAGGGTTAGTGTGAGCAACAATGATAGGCTTATAGAATGATTCATCAATTATATCATAAGTTAAGCCTATATCACATGTTTCAACATGCTCTTTCACATTTTGCTCATCAAGTAGAGAGGAATGAGCTTTCTCAAGCTTCTTGTGAGCCTTGCCAAGCTTCTCATGGGCTTCCTCTAGCCTCTCATGAGATGCATTGAGCTCATCAAAGGCTTGCTTAAGGGCTTTTAGTTCCTTATGCAAGTCTTTGCATTCCCTTCTTTTAATGTCAAAGTGTTCCTTAGCATCATCTAACATGTCAAGTAGTTCATCTTTAGTTGGTTCATCATCATCACTTTCACTTTCATTTTCATTATCATGTTCCTCATCATATCCATCATCACAAGTTTGTACCTTAGTGGCCTTAGCCATGAAGCATGATGGAGTGTCGAAGAGAGAAGGCTTCTCATTTATAGCAATGCTTGCTAGAGCCTTCTTCTTGGTGGTCTTGTCATCATCACTATCATCACCATCACTTGAGGAAGCATCACTATCCTAAGATGACCACATATGAACCACCCTTCAGTCTTCTTTTTGAAGGTCATCTTGTCCTTCTTCTCTTTCTTTTCCTTCTTGTCCTTCTTCTTGCTCTTCTTGTCATCATCATCATTGTCGCTATTGTATGGGTATTGAGCAACAAGATGATCCTTACTTGCCACACTTGAAGCACCTCCTTGACTCTTCCTTGTTCTTGGATGAAGACTTCTTTCATCTAGCACAGGTAGCCTTTCTTCACCATGAACTTGCCAAATCTTTTCATAAAGAGAGCCACCTTCTCATCATCCATCATATCAAACCTCAAGTCTTCATCTTCACTTGATGATTCTTGCTTTGCCTTGCCCTTGGATGATGTGGCCTTGAATGCCACACTCTTCTTCTTGTCATCCTTCTTCTCATCTCTCTTCTCCTTCTTTTCTTCCTTCTCATCATCATCTCTATAGATGTCATCGGTTATCACATCTCCCAACACTTGGTTTGGTGTCATTGTGTCCAAATCACTCCTCACTAGAATAGTGACCAATGTGCCAAATCTCTAAGGTAAGCATCTCAAGAACTTGTGGGAGAAGTCCTTGTACCTTCACTTTTTCTTCAAGTGCTTTGAGATCATTGACAAGCACTTGAAGCCTATGAAACACTTCCGGCACACTCTCATCCTCATTCATCTTAAAGCTTGCAAACGTTCTCATTGAGAATTGTATGTCTTTGCACCGTTCATGGCTTGAGTGCCCTCAAATTACTCCTCCAACTTCTTCTATGCCTCATGAGCCCTCTCAATGTTCTTGATTTGCTCAAATGTTCTATCATCCAATGCATCATGAATGGCACTAAGAGCAATGTCTTTGTTTTGGAGTAGCACCTCTTTGGCAGCGGTGGGAGCCTCCTCATTGGCAATCTCAGTCTCCACCACCTTCCAAACCTTTCTATTGATTGACTTGATGCATGTTGTCATCTTCCCTTCCAATAAGGATAATTGGAGGCCATCAAATTGGGGTGACTTCTTGGTGTTGTTCATTTGAGCCATTTTAACACCTAAGGTTGTTAAGCCTCAAATCATGGTGACCATGGCTCTGATACCACTTGAAAGATCCTAATGGCTAGAGGGGGGTGAATAGCCTATAAAAATTTCTATAACAACACTTAACAAACCAGATTAGATAGAAATGAGGTGAAGCGAATGGTGCGTAAGCCTACTAAAAATGCAAGCCACCTACCACAATTCTAGTATCTATAGTCTCTAACCATACAATGGCTATGTCACTACACTAAGTTAGTGAGCTCTCAAAGACTAACTAAAGAGCCTCACTAACCACTAGACCCGACACAAGCTAGCTCTCAAAACTAATTAGTCTAAAGAGCTTAGCTACACTAAGAATGTAATACAATAGAGGTGGTGATGTTTATACCAACGTGTCGAGGAGTGTGCCAATCACAAGATGGAGCCAATCAATTAATCACAAGATAGCCAATGAAATCCACTAGACAAGATGACACAAGATTTTTTACCGAGGTTCACTTGCTTGTCGGCAAGCTAGTACTCGTTGTGGCGATTTACTCACTTGAAGGTTCACGCGCTAATTGGCATCACACGCCAAACCCACAAGTCAGGGTGCCACACAAGCAACACAAGATGAGGATCACACAAGCCACGAGCAATCTACTAGCGTACCTTTAGGCTCTCTGCCGGGGAAAGGTCAAGAACACCCCACAATCACCACGGTCGGAGCTGGAGACAATAACCAACCTCCGCTCGACGATCCACACTACTCCAAGCCATCTATGTGGTGGCAACCACCAAGAGTCACAAGCGAATCCCACAGGGAAACATGAACACCAAGTGCCTCTAAATACAATCACTCAAGTAATGCACTTGGATTCACTCCCAATCTCACATAGATGATGAATCAATAATGGAGATGAGTGGGAGGACTTTGGCTAAGCTCACAAGGTTGCTATGTCAATACAAATGGCCAAGAAAGTGAGCTTGAGCTGGCCATGGGGCTTAAATAGAGAGCCCCCACAAATAGAGCCATTGGGCTCACAGAGCAGCCCACTGCACATCGATCAGACATGCTGGTTAGGGCGACTGGACGCACCCAAGCCAACGTCTGGTCAATGGATGTGCGCCACATGTCCCTGCCTTGAACTATGCCCGTCGATCACCAATGGCTAGTTAGTGTCGCGCCATGTGTTAAGTCATGACCGGACATGCTGTCCCAAGGACCGGACATGCTGGTGCCAAGTCAGCCCATGTGCATGAGCCACTGCCATGCCTTGACCAGACGCGCTGCTTCCCATGAGATCCTAGTGTCGGTCACTTACAGTAAGCATCTAGAGGCAAAAAATCATGACTGGACGCGTCAGAAGCACCATGACCGGACCCAGGCTAGCGTTCGGTCAGTTCTTCTCCTTCTGCGCGCCAATCTGAGCGACTGACGTTAGCTTACGTCATCCCCTAACCGGACGTAGGTCCTACGCATCCGATCACTTTCACTGTGCTACGTCCAGTCACAAGACCGAGGGCAGCCCTTACTACAAAACTGACCGGACGTAGGGAGGCTGAGTCCAATCACTCCTGAGGCAGCGTCCGGTCACCCCGAGACAGCTCCTCCATTTCACCAACTTCTCCACCCTTGCTCAAATGTGCCAACCACCAAGTGTTTCACCTTGTGCATGTGTGTTAGCATATTTTCACAAACATTTTCAAGGGTGTTAGCACTTCACTAGATCTAAATGCATATATGATGAGTTAGAGCATCTAGTGGCACTTTGATAACCAGCATTTCATGACGAGTTTCACCCCCTCTTAATAGTACAAGCTATCGATCCTAAATGTGATCACACTCGCTAAGTGTCTCGATCACTAAACCAAAAAGCTCCTATCAAGTTTTACCTTTGACTTGAGCTTTTGTTATTCTCTTTCTTCTTTTCTAAGCCGAGCACTTGATCAGCATGGCCATCACCACCATCAACATGATCTTCATTTGCTCCACCACTTGGAATAGTGCTACCTATCTCATGATCACTTAGATAAACTTAGGTTAGCACTTAGGGTTTCATCAATTTACCAAAACCAAACTAGAGCTTTCAATCGCCCCCTTTTTGGTAATTGATGACAACCCTTACACAAAGATGTGAATTGAAATTCATTTGAATCCATTGTTGCTTGCCCAAGCATATTTACCATGTGTAAAACTGATATGGACAAGTTTCATGAACCCCTAATTGGTAGCAATTGCTCCCACTACATATGTGCTAAGAGTTTGGATTGAAGCTTGCACATATGCATGGATTTGAGTTGTGGGAGAGTAATGTCTACCAAATGATGCTAAGGTATAAGAGATGGACCTTTGAGGCGTGATACCAATCGGAGTGCACCAATATACCATCCTTTGCACCATTAGTAACTAGACATACACAAAAACTAGAATACCACATGAGATCAACATTAGAAGCAATGGTCTAGTTTTCATAAAATAAGCACAAGTCTAGTTACTCAACCTTTGCATGCTAGTTTTCATTTCATCATTCAAATCTACAACTAGCATACACCACACATGCATGGAACTTTAATTTAAAACTTGTGCCATGCAAGCAAACATATGAAATGCACATTTAAATGCATCAATCAAGTTCATAATCATAGCCAACTTTTTTGAATTCATGTTAACCTGATATATGGAAGTCTACACAAAAGCTTGTAGCCATATTTTAACATATGTGGGGGTCGGTCGACCTGGATTTAGGTTGCCCGACCGGGCACTAACATGAATCTGCTCAAATTCTTGTGCACATGTTCTTCTATCTTGTCTTGTCTTAATCCAACATAGGAACATTGTAGATTGAGATGTTAAAATTGAATGGTCATGTTTTGCCTTTATATTCGCATCTCTAAAACAAATGCTTAAACATGAACCTATTCTTGTGCAACCTATTGTCATGTTGAGTTTAGATAAATTTTGTGACCTTATGAACTAGTGGCACTTCAAAGATTTGAACTATCTCCTTCATAAATACACTTTTTTGCCTTTTTGTGAAGAGATACATGGAGCTATAAAAAAAGTTGGACACATGAAGGTCCAAGTAAAAAAAACAAATAGAATATGGGCACATGAAGGTCCAAGTATATTAAAAGTATATTATATATATAAAATAAAACAAAATAGCTTCATGATCTCAAATGTTATCTTGTGGGGGTTAATCATAAGGAGATCCACTCACCACATTGTTTTGGTATGATGAATTGCACATATCACATATTATTCAATGTGAGTTTATTTGCCCCTTTTTTATTATATATCATTACTTCTAATGATTAGCTTGAGAAGTGTCACAACTTTCACTAGGAACTTTGTTTGACTTAATAATATACATGACATAGGTAAGTTTTTTCTTCACCTTTGATCTCCTTCTTTGGCATGATAAATGTTTAGGTGCTTTTGTTTCATTTCCAATCATGTTATATGCCTATGTTTGCTTTTTAATAAGAGGAATAAAGTTTTGGTTCGCTAGTACATTTGTACTAGTAGAACCATGTTGCTTTTCACCCTTTGTGTCTTTGAATAAGCACAGATGCGAAGGAACAGGTGTGGGGGTTGAGCAACCCAACCCCAACTTAAACTACTTCTCCGATGAAAAACATCGAGGCTATACACTGAAGCACTTTCACACATCAACATCAACTCACTGGACTTCATCTCAATATGAGACACTGGTTTGTATCTTGGTACCCCTCTCCTACATTTATCTCCCTGAAAATGAATGCATAAAAAGCCAATTTCTTCATGTTATTAAAACTTGATGAACTCTAAAACATGACCCCCAAGATTTGATCATGACTTATCTTGTGAGATTGGCTTGCATAATCTTTATTCCTTGTCTTTCACTTAATGCTTGTGCGAACCTTACTTATTTAGGATAACATTACCTAAGTTGTTGTGAAGTGTGATATAGTGATGACAAGACTAGTCCTTCTTTCTAATCAAGTGTTTTGGAGACTTTTGTTTTGAACAAAATCTAAAACCATGGCTTCATAACTCCTCTGTGGTATAAATGTCCTACTAGAGCCATAGGCAATATCTTGACAAACCCACACTTTCTTGCTGCTTAGATTTTGTTTTGAGTTTTGTCAAATTGTGTGACCCTAGTGAGTGAAGCACCATGCTTACATGATCAAGATCACATACACTCCACCCATATATGCTATACTCTTACACTGAGAGTAAGCAAAAACATGCATTTTCACCTTTCCACAAAATAAAGACTCCATGTATTCAAGATCTCTCTCCATTCTCCATAGAAGTCTAAAACATAGACATGGGCTATATGTTATGAAAAAAAGAGTTGGAAAAGATGATGAAAAAAATGTTGAGCAAAAAAAAGAGAGGATGAGCATCAAAGATAGCCCATGCTCTCAAGCTCTAGACTTGGAGAGAGAAACTTTAAGGAGTCCACCTTCCACTCATATCCACACACTTGCACTCTTGATCATGTTTGTATGTTATTTTCTCCATAGATCCATGCTTTGACTTTACAATATAAACATTCTAAGTATGCCTTTCAAGTTCTCGTACCCAAAACTCCACATAAGCGATAGTTGTAGGGCCTTGAGGCAATAGCAAAAGATCTTGGTGAGGACACATACACAAATACCACTGATTGATTTGAGAGAACCACATATGAGGAGTAATATGAGCTATGTTTTGTTTTGAAAAATTTTGTCAAAAATTCAATCTCACTTGTGGAGAAGTGATCTATGTCTTCAAGTCAGAACTATTCCAATTCTCAACCGCCTAAGGTGATGTTCTAGCCATTTCAAAACCCACAGGTATGAGTATGTGACTTGGAATATCTTTTATGCTTACATCATATCCTAAGAAAGTTGTGCATCAAATTCACCTGAATCTTTACTTAGTCATCTGTCTTTTTTGAATCCTTTACTCAGGACGAGCAAAGGTTCAGTGTCGGGGAGCTTGTTGATGGTACTTAACAGACCTTTTTATACCATCATCCATGCCTAATTTTGTCATATAAATGACATAAACCATAGTCATAGGGCTTATTTCTAACCACTTCCACGAGTTGTGATGACTATGTAAGTGTAGGAACAAGGTGGCCATATACATGTAAAAACACTTCATCAAATTCTCATTTTGACTAAACCATGTTGAAGAGCTCATCAAGATACATGAAGTCGAGTTTTGTTTCACCCAATTCAGAGTCCGGATGATAAAGTTATGCCTTCTAGAAGATTGCAAGATGAGCTAGGCAGAGTTTGGGCAGAGATGGACGTCGGGTGACCCCCTAATGTGTCGGGCGACCTGGATTTGTGTCCAATGGCCACCAAACTTGGTCCATAGCCTCTACACTCAATGGAGAACACAATGGAGGCCTTGTTCATGCTATTGGACCAAATGGAGGGCCGGGTGATGCCAACCCAAGATGGGGAACCCAAAACCAAGGTTCATCCACGTCACCGATCCATGCCACTAGCAAGAAACACACTCCAGAGGCATCCTAAATGTCGATTTAATGATGGTTCATCATCAAGGGTGGAGATGGTGTCCATGTGGCCTCTCCCATGGATCCATGGGCCTACAAACCGAAGAAGGAAACGAACTCCAAACCTGACCAAACTTTGTACCCAAGCAAATGTGGACCGTGGAGCACCAAACCTACTCAAGATTGACGACAGACATGCCAGGGGGCATCGGGCGACCGTACCCCCACATCGGCCGACATGTGGGACCTCCCAAACTGACTTAGGACCACTCCAACTGACTCTAGGGAGCTCTATCAGCCATAGATGCACCAAGTCGGTGCATCCAAGTGTCGACCGATGCCCAAGTAGGTCCATCGATGCCACCGACCTACCAACCGACCTCCTCAGCTCTCTACAAGTACCCCCCTCCAAGAACCGACCTTGGGAGGCTATAAATAGTGGTGTAGATCTCCATTTGTAATCATCTCATTCATATCTAGTAGAATAGTCACAAGGCGAAGCTATGTAGCTTCTCCACTTAGAAGTAGAAGATAGGGAGAGAGTGAGGAAAAGTTTGGGGAGGAGCCAGGGTTGTCGGCATCCTCTCCACTTGTGCCTCGGCGGATGAAGCTCTTCTTCGAGTGAAGTCCGACATCTTCTGTGTGGTAACTCTGTTCTTTTGCATTACTTAAGTGTTGTTTATATTTCTGTTGTTTACAAGTTTCACCGTTTGGTTAGAGTGCTCCGATCTTATTTCATCGAGGCCTTGATTGGAGTAGTGAGTCTATAGATTAAGCATGGTGCTTAGGCTATAGCTTGTCTATATTTACGGCTAGATCCCCGAATAGATTGTGGTTGGTGGCAGGTGGTGATAGCTCTGTCCATCCTCTGTATTCCACCACGTTGGTTCTAGTTATTAAATCGTAGGGCTCATTGTGCTTTGTGCCTAATCAACCCTTTGGGTGAGGTTAGGGCAGGTACGCCCCAAAGTAAACAATCATGATATAACCTTCCTTAGTCTTGCCTTAGTATCTTAGAAACAACAGAGATCATCTCTACCTGTTATCACCTATCCTTGTTCTATCATTGGACACTCTTGTTTCTTAACTAGTCAACTTCACATTCCCCGTGGAAATTCGATACCTTGGAATACTCCCGGGTGAAAGCTACATTGACATCCGTGCGCTTGCGGATTTATCTATTTGCCATATCTAGTGTCAACAACCATGACATGAAATTATTATCACAAACCAATTAATACATAATTTAACTTCATGAACCGGTCTTGTCATATGACCGTCACTATGTTGCATTGTCAAGGGGTGTGTTCTAAGAAGCGACTAGGATTCTAAACAAGCCAAACAAAAAAATTGAACCAACAAAAAAGAGCACCAAGAATATTCTGTATAAGGATGGCATCTTTTGGAATCATGAATTATGTTTGTTTTAGTATAATTTGACTATAGTTTTATCTTGGCTAAGGGCTAGTCAAGGCCAACAAATTCTATTTTGTTTTATTCATGTTGCAAGTTCCTCATTGTTTTCTAACATTTATATACTTCTCCGATTGTAACTAATTTAATATCAGATAATAGCATGCTACTGTAAAAAGGATTAATGGACATAGACCATTTTTAATTACAGTGGAAGAGCGGCCAAGTCACCGCTTGTGAAAATCATAAGCAGAGCATAAGGACAATGCCCACCTGATCTATGTAAATGTTACTATATATAGGGCTGCCATATTAAGTCACCATCCCTGTCAATGACTATAGATACATGGACCTAGCCACAACTCTTAATGGTTTTGGTGATTGAAATGGTAACCCAATCACTAAGACTAACATGTATGCTAAGATGTGTTTCATGACTTCTCTTAGATCACACAAAGATATTAAAGCCATGATAAAAACAAGAATAAATAGGACTTGTCTTATGAATTTGGATTTAGAGTAAATAAAAATTATATGATGTTAGGTTCAAGTTGTAAATATTTTCACATGCTTTCGAACAAGTAAAAGACCACTAAAACTAAAGTCTGGAGGAGAAAGATATGGGAAAATACCAAAACATCAAATTGTGTGCACCATTCGAATGTTCACATGATTATATGGTCATTTTAATTCGCTGGACCAAGTATTTTTGCAAAATCCTGCATGGACAGTATTGCCATCGAAACAACGTTTGGAAGAAGGACCTCTGGCTCAAATACCGAAGCATCAAAGTGCGCGCAACATTCTGGTATTCACATGATGATCAAATGTGAATTTTTATTAGTCAAGTGAAGTATTTTTGCAAAATCTTACACAGCACGTCACAAGCTTTCTATACTGTACAAGGTCATTTGAAACAAAGTTCGAAGCAAAAAGGTATGACCAAAAATTGAAAAGCCAGTTTCCTGAAAATAGTTTCAAAGGATGTTCCGGTTTGAAGGATTTTAGGGCCATTGTATGAATTGCTCATGGGCCACCTGACCCAACAAGTGCATTGTGTGGGCTTCAACCATGTTTTTTACCTGTAACCTGAGCCAACCTTGGAAACCCGAGAAATAGCCCGAACTGGCCCGATGTGTCCAACGGGTGAGAATGGTCCAAAAATATTACCCCGACAATCTTTTTGGCCTCGATCTGGCATTTGATTAGGTCTAACTCTATCATATGCTAACAACAAGAAGCAAAGCACAAAGTATTGTATGATCACATGATGATCCATCATTACCATTTTTTGTGTCACCGTACCTTCCGATGTTCACAAAAATGTTACCATTGTTCGTTGGTGCAACATCTAGTTGAATTCACAGTATAATCCAGTGTTTACATTTATTTCACCATATCATCTAGTGTTCTCAGGAAGTATGACCACTGGAGCAGCATGTTGGCTCGCTTGGGGCTATTTATACCCTTCCAATCGGACATTTTAAGCGGGTTGTGGAGTAGAGAAGTTACAGGGTCTTGCTAGACTTGAGGATGATACACTCCAATCACATATGAGAGCTTAGTGATTATACCAAATTGTCGATCTGGGTGAGTAAAAAAGCTGTGCTTGGAGTCAATCTGTGGAGGCGTGGAGTGAAAATTGATAAGAGCTGTGTCATGTGTGGGCGATATGATGAGGATGGAGCACACTTGTTTTTCAAATTCAAGCCTGCGCGTCACATATGGGCAGAGGTGCAGCTTGAAGAAGTAAGACAAGAACTGGCGGAAATGCTTTCGGCGAGGGAGGTATTGGAAGCAATCCTGAAACTGGAACCGGGCATACAAAGCAGGGCGATTACACTTCTCTATATATGGTGGTCTGAAAGATGCAGTGTCAGGGAAGGAGGACAGCAGAGAAGTGGAAGCCATCTAGCAGGGTTGATCAACTCATATGCTGAAGAATGGTCACCATTTAAACAAGCCAAGGAGAATGTAAGTCAGCCATCAGCCCGGAAATCATGGAAGCCACCACCGGAAAACACAGTCAAGCTCAATTGTGACGGAGCTTTTTTTGCCGGCGAACGAACTGGAGGATGGAATTTCGTGATTCGGGAGTGGGATGGTGGAGTAATCAGCGCAGGCTATGGTAAACTGGAGAATGTGGGTGAAGCTTTTCATGCTGAGATTATAGCCTGTTTGCAGGGCATACAAAGGGCGGCTGATTTAGGAATGCAAAGAATGATCCTGGAAACAGACGCCTCCATGGTGGCTCAGGCGATGAAGTCCACGGACTACGAATCGTTCTTCAGCAAGTGGACTAATATGGGAGATGAAAGATTTGTTGGCTTGTAACTTTGCCTCTTTTGCTGTAAATCATATCCCTCGTTCATGTAACTTGGTAGCTGATATTCTCGCCTCCCTTGGGGCCAGTCTGAGTGTGGGTGCTGTGCCGGTTTTGGACAGTATTCCAAGTTGTATGCGTGAACTGGTTGCCAACGATTTGGCAGCAAGTTACGAGTAATGGAAAGCCTTTCCATGTTAAAAAAAAGCAGTGCTTGGCGTGGCCGGAGAAAATTAGAATAGAATACACGTTCAATCCAGGCCCGTTCGTTAGGGCGGAGTGGAATTTTTTATCGGCTAATACTGAATTTTGAAAACACATCCAAAAGACTAGACAATGGATGGGTGGGATCCTGATGGGGGTGTGTTATTGTTTCGCTCTTTTATAGTATAATAATAATAATAACAATAATAAAAATAATAGTAATAATAAAGATAGTGATGATGATAATGATGATGATGATGATGATGATGATAACAATAATAATAATAACAATAATAACAATAATAATAATAACAATAATAATAACAATAATAATAATAATAATAATAATAATAATAATAATAATAATAATAATAATAATAATAATAATAATAATAATAATAATAATAATAATAATAATAATAATAATATAGATAGATAGATAGATAGAGTAGATATGGATTGCAGTATGCGTACGTTAGTGTTGGTCAGAAAATTAAGTTGAAAGATTTAAATTTTGACATGGGTGTGCGTTGTATATTTTGAGATATAAGGAATACTAAATTTTTTTAAGTGTGTCATGGGGAATAGTGATTTGTACCGTATTTTACTCTAAAAACAGTACTATGAAAACGTTGAGGGTTGCATGCCGATGCTTTCCGAGAGGTCTGCATGTCCTGCACTTCTTTTGAGTAATAGCAAGACAACCGGGAATACCGAGCCCAGAGCTATTTCTGGCAATTGAACAAGTGTCCGCTGATAAACAAGCCAGCCAGCGATCTTTGGGGCTCACCGTACGTCCATGCCTAGTTTGCTTGCCTCCGCCGGCCATAAATACACGGAGGCCAGCTACAACATCGATTGCCACACACATCCATCCATCCCTCTCCATCGATCAAGAAATAAACAAGGTTTTGCCAACTTACTTGCTAGATCAACAATGGCCTCCTCGTCGTCCTCTTTCCTGCTTGCGGCGGTGGCGTTGGCGGCACTGTTTGCCATCGGCTCGTGTGGCACCGAGCTCGCCCTCACGATCGGTAAGGACTCCAGCTCCACCAAACTATCCCTCATCACCAACGTCGCCATCTCCGAGGTGTCGGTCAAGCCGAAGGGCGCCACGGATTTTTCGGATGACCTCAAGGAGTCGCCAGCCAACACCTTTACCCTCGACAGCAAGGAGCCGATCAAGGGACCTATCTCCTTCCGCTTCGCTGCGAAGGCTGGTGGCTACCGTGTTGTCGATGATGTCATCCCTGCTGACTTTAAGGCCGGCGCAGTTTACAAGACCGGCGAACAAGTTTGAGTAATGGACACATGTGCTCTTCTGGCGTATAGAGATTATATTGACCTCTAAAATAAACATTTGAGAGAGACCGATGGTACAAAACGAGCATGCTAAAAAATCATTTTCTATGCTTATTTTGTGGCAGGCTACCATGAAATAAAGTATACTATGTTATCCTCCCGCGTGTTGCTGTGGAGCTATATATGCACACACTTTACAATATTGTTTATGTATGGTAAAATAGTATTTGTGGACCTTCATCTAGATGGCTACGTACTTTGGTTTTCTAAACTTCTAATACATATATGTATGTGAGAATCAATAAAGCATGTTTACCTTGTGTAGCATGTCAGAAATGCAATGAAAGTTGAATTTACACATGATCATGTTCAACACAAATTGCCCAATGGACCAAACCATTGTTGATGGTACTTAACAGACCTTTTTATACCATCAACCATGCCTAATGTGGTCATATAAATGACATAAACCATAGTCACGGGGCTTATTTCTAACCATTTCCATGAGTTGTGATGACTATGTAAGTGTAAGAACAAGATGGCCATATACATGCACAAACACATCATCAAATGCTCATTTTGACTACACCATGTCGAAAAGCTCATCAAGATACATGAATCGAGTTTTGGTTCACCCAATTCATAGTCCGGATGACAAAGTTATGCCTTCCGAAAGATTGCAAGACGGGTCAGGCAGAGTTTTGGCAGAGATGGACGTCGGGCAACCCCCTAAGGCGTCCGGCGTCCGGCGACCTAGACTTGTGTCCAATGGCCCCCAAACTTGGTCCATAGCCTCTACACTCAATGGAGAACTCTAGGGAGGCCTTGGTCATGCTATTGGACCAAATGGAGGGCTGGGTGAAGCCAACCCATGATGGGGAACCCAAAACCAAGGTTCGTCCACGCCACTGATCCGTGCCACCATCTAGAAACACACTCCAGTGGCATCCTAAACGTTGATTCAATGACGGTTCATCATCAAGGGTGGAGATGGTGTCCATGTGGCCTCTCCCATGGATCCATGGGCCCACAAACCGAGGAAGGAAACGAACTCCAAACCTGACCAAACTTTGTACCCAAGCAAATGTGGACCATGGAGCACCAAACCGACTCAAGATTGACGGCAGACGTGCCAGGGGGGCGTCGGGTGACCATAACCCACGTCGGCCGACATGTGGGACCTCCCAAACCGACTTAGGACCACTCCAACTAACTTATCAGCCGTAGATGCACCAAGTCGGTTGAAAGGTCCTAATGGCTAGAGGGGGTAAATAGCCTATAAAAAATTTTACAACAACACTTAACAAACCGATTAGATAAAAATGAGGCGAAGCGAATGCTGCGCTAGCCTACTAAAAATACAAGCCACCTACCACAATTCTAGTATCTATAGTCTCTAACCACACAATGGCTATGTCACTACACTAAGTTAGTGAGCTCTCAAAGACTAACTAAAGAGCCTCACTAACCACTAGACCCGACACAAGCTAGCTCTCAAAACTAATTACTCCAAAGAGCTTAGCTATACTAAGAATATAATACAAGAGAGGTGGTGATGTTTATGCCGACGTGTCGAGGAGTGTGCCAATCACAAGATGGAGCCAATCAATCAATTACAAGATAGCCAATGAAATCCTCGGACAAGATGACATAAGATTTTTTATCGAGGTTCACTTGCTAGCCATCAAGCTACTACTCATTGTGGCGATTCACTCACTTGGAGGTTCACGCGCTAATTGGCATCACATGCCAAACCTGCAATCGGGTGCTACACAACCAACACAAGATGAAGATCACACAAGCCACGAGCAATCCACTAGATTACCTTTAGGCTCTCCGTCGGGAAAGGTCAAGAACCCCTCGTAATCAACACGATCGAAGCCGGAGACAATCACCAACCTCCGCACACGCATATCAAGATTCAAACTTTAAAAACTTTGACCAATAATTAGGCTAATAATATTTAACTATTATAATACGAACTTTATATGATTAGATTTGTAAGAAATTATACTATCCAATGATTATAAGTTTATAAGCATAAATAATATAATATAAAGCAAATGAATGGTCAAAGTCTAATCTAGAAGACCGTGTAATTCTAACTTGCGCCAGATAAAATGTACCGGAGCGAGTATTAGTGTTGGTCCAAAAATTAACACCCTATTCACTTGATCGTTTCTGTGGCTTATAAGTCGGCTGATGCTATTTTGTTATGAGAGAAAAACACTGTATCATGGCTGATAAGTATGGCTAATACGATCAATCGAACATGGTGTAAATTAACAGATTTGAATTTTGTAATGGGTGTGCGTTGTATATTTTGGGATACAAGGAGTACTAAATTTTTAAGTGTGTCAAGGGGAATAGTGACTTGTATGGTATTTTACTCTAAAACAGTACTTTAAAAACGTTGAGGGTTACATGCCCATGCTTTATTTCTGACAGGTCTGCATGTCCTGCACTTCTTTTGACTGACAACAAGACAACCGGGAATGCCTAGCCCAGATCTATTTGTGGCAATTGAACAAGTGTCCACCGATAAACAAACCAGACTCCCAGCCTTTGCCGAGAGCCCGAAGCTCTCGGCAAAGACGAGTTCACGCTCGGCAACCTATTTGCCGAGAGCAGCTCTCGGCAAAGAGCCGTCGGCAAAACATCTACCGGCAAAGGATTCTTTACCGAGAGCCCCTCTCGGCAAAATATTTACCGAGAGTAATGTCAAGGCTCTCGGCTAACTATAGCTCTCGGCAAACTGGGTTGCCCTAGTAACGGCCAACCGAACGCTAACGGTGTGACAGCTTCTTTGCCGAGAGCGACCGTCGGCAAAGAATTGTTAAAAAAAACAAATATTTGCGGAGGCGGTTTTCAAAAAAAAAAATAGGTTTGCCGAGAGCCGAAAACCAAGCTCTCGGCAAAGAGGCAGATGTGCCGAGAGCTAGGCTCTCGGCAAAGAGGAAGATTTGCCGAGAGCCCAGAGAGCCCTACTCTCGGCAAAGAGTCCAGAGAGCATTTTTTTTATTTTTGTTTATATTTCCAGCTTCAACAACACATATTTCACAAATATAACACATCATCCACATCACATATATCACAAATATGTCATCCACATCACATATATCACAAATATGTCATCCATCTAAACACATGTCCATCTCAAAGTGCTAAGTTCATCTCACACAAGTTCATGTCACAAAGTGCTAATACATGATGAAGAACAACAGGCTCACCTCCAAGGCTCCCACCCCCCCGACCCTCCCGACGGCGGCTGCTGCTGCGGCGGTTGGTACCCCGACGGCAGCTGCTGATGCGGCGGCTGGTACCCCGACGGCGGCTGATGCGGCTGCTGATGTGGCTGGTACCCCGACCCTCCTGACGGCTGCTGATGCGGCGGAAGTTGTGGATACGGTTGGTGCCACGACCCTCCCGACGACGGCTGCTCAGGCACATCATTCGAACCCGCCGATTGATTCTGCACAAAGGAGAAGAAAAATTAGTAATTATAGTAATACTAAGGCATATAATTGTAATCTAAGCGTAGACAAGTCAAAATTTGCAGAACTAGGTATAAAATTGTAATCTAAGCCTAGACACATCAAAATTTCGGCAGCACCTCCCCTGCACGGTGGGGTTTCCAAAACCTGCAAGAAAACCAACGGCACGATGGCCACCCACCACATATCAACGGCACGATGGCCGGCACACATATATATCAACGGCACGAAGGCCTCCCATCACATATCAACGGCACGATGGCCGACATGCACAGTAAAGAGCTTTTGTTAGAGAAGTTGAACTCACGTATGAGTAAGGCGGGTATGGGTAAGGCGGTGGAGGAGCGAACAACTCTAGTGGCGCTGGACGACCCATCGTGACGCCAAGACTTGCCACGTACTGAGCCAAGGCGTCAAACCTCGCCCGCTCGGCCTCCCACCTCTGTCGCTCGGCCTCCCGCTCCCTCTGTCGCTCTTCCTCCACCCTAGCCTTATGCTCCTCGAGCGCATGCACCTAGGCCTATAATTTTTCACCGCATTGTTACAAGCAATTTCGAGGAATGTAAAACCAATGAACGACGAATAAAACAGAAATAACCTGTAGTGCTGCCACACGATGCGTCGAAGTGTCCTGCCTTGGGCGTATGGGCACGCTACCGCTCGTGCTGCTTGTCCGGACCTATGAGAGAGTGGGAGTGGTGTGCGGGTCGAGCGTGCTGTTGCCGATGAGGTACCGCCCATGCTTCTTGCCTCCTCCCACCCTCATGACTGATGTCGCCGTCAATGTCCGCGGTGTGCGGATCCCAGTCTGCCCCATGGACTCCCCTTGCCGCCTCGGTGTACTGACTGATGCGCTCGGGGATGCTCTCGTTGGTGAACGACTCGGCTGGGTCGTCCGGGTTCCAGTCGATGTTGTCTGTCGCCTTGCCCTTGTGGGCCAGAACCCATGACTTGAGCTCTCCACATGGCTGGTTTTGATGTGCAGCCGACTGCGAGAAAAACAAGACGATTATAAATCATGCAGGAATAAATGTCTGAAAGAATAAATGAAGCTACACCAAGTCACGTACCCATCTAGCCCCGAATTCGTGGATGTTAAGGTTGCCCTGGTGGTGTGATACACCTGGCATCAGCAAACGCCGTTCCCGGAGGACGGTGTGGTTATCCGCCCAATTGCCACTCACCCACCTGTCGACCATCATCTGCCAGGCCCGCGTTTTATTGGCGCACCAGCCAGGAGGCACCTGTACGACATCAAGTACATTGACTAGATATAAGAACAATTCAAGCCTACCCAATCTCAGAAGAAATCAATATTGATGTTGTATATTTACCTTCAGGTACTGCTCTTTGGTCAGATGCATTAATCTTGCATCTTCTTTCTTTACCTTCCGATGCTCGTAGACGGCACAGTAATCGATGATGGCCTGGAGCCGCGCCTCGTAATGCATGTCTGAGATGCGACCTCTAAAAGATTTGGCCAACGCCTTGGCCGCCCTCGCCTCGTAGTCCTCGGCGCATTTGAAGAAGTCCTGCATATAGAAAAGATGTATCAATACATTGGTTCAAGAAACTCTGGCGAATGCAATGTATTGAGCAAAGTAGTGGGAGGAAGACTTACCCAAAACTCGCACATAACCCGCTCCGCCACGCTTTCATACGTGCGGCCCGTCTCGTCCTCCGCATCAGGGGCGGCGACGTAGTGCTCGTACGTGTAGGCCGGCTCCAGAGCTTCGGCGTAGCGAACCAAGCCTGGGAAGTGTTCCCTGCAGAGAAGACCCAGGATGCCATTGGGCAACCTTTTGTGAGCACCTGGGACCACGACCTTCCAAGACCTGCGTAAGTGATTAAGAAAAAACTGTTAGTTTCCATTGTGATTCTATCATATGTAGGAGCGAAAAAAATGTAAAAGTTACGTACTTTTGCCCAATGGGTCGAATGACCGGGCGTAGAGCATCAGGTATCGGCCGCTCAGGTAGGCTCGCCGGACCTCGTTGGTAGACACCCGAGGTTCCAGGTGGAACTGGAACCTCCTGCCTCGGCCTCCTGCTCGTCCTCCCGCTCCTCCTGCTCGTCCTAGCTGCTCGGCCTCCTACTCGGCCTGCAGCTCGGCCTCTCCCTACTGAGCCTGCTCGTCCACCTGCTCTTCCTCCCGCTCCTCCTCGGGCTCTGGTGCTGCTGCTGCTGCAGGCTGAGGCGGTGGCGCCCTAGGCCTCCTCTCGGCCGCCCTCCTCCTCCTCCCCTGAGGTGGTGCCGACCCCCCAGCTTCACCTGAGGGCCCTGGTGTACTGCCCCCCATGTCGTAAAGCGACCTGACCGCCCGCAAAGCTCTGCGGCCTGCCATCTTTGCACAATCACCTAGAAGACATAAACAATAAGATCAGATTAGATAGATCATAAACAAGACATTATTATAAAGAGATGCAAAATAAATAAAGCATAATTTCAAAATAACATAATATTACATGTATTAGAAATAATCATCCCCATCGGGATTAGCTGGATCATAGCTCTCATCATCACTATCAGCCATATCGAAATGTTCAACACTTTCCAAAGGAGCAACTATGTCATCATTGACATTGCCAATATGTAATCCTTCAAGTAACGCCAAGTCCTTCGCATTTTCCACCTCATCCCCCTCGTCCACATCAACATCCATTTCATTGTCTACTTCCATTTCCATAGCTCCGGTTAAGTCAATCTCAAAAGTCCCTTGTAGGCCCTCTTCTTGATAGAACTCTCCATCATATGTGTTTGGGTCGAAGTTGTAGTCTTCGGCGTTTGGGGAAGGTGCTTTACCGTGCGGCGATACCTTGTGCACAATATCCCAACCCTGAAGACTAGGGTCCCTTTGGCACGAGTAGGGGAGATAATAAATTTGTGTGGCCTGTTGAGCCACAATATAGACATCCTTTCCGCCATAGACGGAATCCTGTCGAATTTCTACTAGCCCAAGGGAAGGACTTCGTCTCGTTTCTTGAGGATCAAACCAATGGCATTTGAATGCGACAGGGTTAAGAGGTTTGCGACCACGAAACCTAAGTTCATATATTTCTTCGATTCTTCCATAATACTCGGCCCCATCAAGGCCGCCAGTAAAAACTCCGGAATTCGTGGTTCTTCGATTGGGCCGGCTCTGCTCGTGTCTTGTTGTGTGAAATCGGTATCCATTCACATCATAACCAGAAAATGACTTGACCCTATGTTCAAAGCCATTGGCAACCTGTCTCAACTCTGGATTCATAGTCAAATCGGTTTGGCTCTGCAAGGTCAAGGAGGATAGATCGTTAAATTGGAATGTACAAGCAACTGGGAATGTCAATCGGCGAACGAGCTAAATTGCATAGTACCTTTTGTTTGAACCAAGAAATAAAATCGGAAATTCCATTTCCCGCACCCTGATGAAGAATGGTGTCACGTTCTTGCGGGGTAGGTTCCCTTGATAGATGCCAGTTCTCATTAATAAACTCCATGTAACAACGAGAAACAAGGAGGTTGGATGCAGAATGTTGACGGCATATTTAATTAACAAGTTCGTGCAAGAAGCCACTTACTGCATGTACGGCTCCATTTCGGTAAGATTGGTCAACACATATATCATGATTGTGAGCCACTCTTCGTTTTTCAACAACAATGAGGTCGCATCACTCGCACTTCCAAGTTGCCCTTGGAAAAGGCTGAGTTTTGATTCATTTTCACCAGCATTGTAACGAGGGGGATCGATTATGCACACTAGGAAGCTTGTCACCATAGTATGCTTGTGTGAAGTTAGTAACCTCCTCTAAAATGAATGCCTCCGCCATGGAAGCCTCGATTTTGCATTTGTTTCTGCATTTCTTCCGAAGAACCTTTAGACATCTCTCGATTGGATAGCACCAACGGGCCTGCACGGGCCCCCCCATTCGTGCCTCATACGGGAGGTGCAGAATCAAATGCTGCATCGGGTTGAAGAAGCCGGGTGGAAAGATCATCTCCAACTTACTAGAGCAACACAGGTGCTATTTTTTCCAATTCTGCAACCACGCTACGAGATAACTCCTTGGCACAAAGCTGGCGGAAGAAATAGCTCAACTCGGCTAGCGTCTTCCACACATGCTCAGGGACATAGCCTCGGAGCATCGCCGGAAGAAGACACTCAATCCATATGTGATAGTCATGACTCTTCAGGCCGTTGATTCGCAAGGTAGATAAGTTCACTCCCCTCCTCAGATTCGCTGCATACCCATCAGGGAACATTAATGTTTTGAACCATTCTAATACTTCTCTCTTTTGTTCCAGGTTTCAATCTGTAATCGGCCTTAGGCCTTGTCCATTTCTTGCCGCTTCTAGGAGGTTGCATGTGTTGCTTTGGTCTATCACATATCGTTGCCAGGTCCAGTCTCGCCTTTACATTGTCCTTCGTCTTATCCTTAATGTCCATGATCGTTGCCCAAAGCGCCTCGGCAACATTCTTCTCGGTGTGCATTACATCAATGTTGTGTGGAAGAAGAAGGTCGTTATAATAGGGGAGCATCATCAAGGGCGACTTATGAGTCCACATATGCTCCTCACCATATCCCACGAACCTACCATCTTTTTCATTGATCCGGAGAGCATCTATCTGATCATGAACCTCGGCACTGGTCATCATCTGTGGTGCGGGGTCTGTAACCATGACACCTTTAGTAAAGTTCTTGATGTCTTGTCTGAATGGATGCTCAGCAGGGAGGAATTGTCGATGTTTGTCGAACGCGGAATATTTGCCGCCCTTCTGCAGCCAATTGAACTGCAGAGCTGCCTTGCACAAGGGGCATGGAAACTTCCCGTGAACACACCAAGCGCTGAATATCCCATATGCTAGGAAGTCATGCATGGAGTATTGATACCAAACATGCATGTTGAAGTTTGTCTTTGTAGCTCGATCGTATGTCCATACACCATGGTCCCAAGCATGGACCAGTTCATCGAACAAAGGCTTCCATGAACACACCCATGTTATTCCCAGGGTGTTCTAGGAATTATCAACGACAAGAACACATTCTGTCGTTGGAAGGAGACGCCAGGGGGGAGATTGAGAGGGATAACAAACACGGGCCAACAAGTGTATGGGACAGCCATCATTCCATAAGGATTGAACCCATCTGTTGCCAGTGAAACACGCACATTACGTGCCTCCCCACTTTTGTTACGATGAATGTTATCAAAGTGATGCCATGCTTCACCATCGGCTGGATGTACCATCTTCTCAGGACTGTATCTTTTTCCATTTTTGTGCCATATCATCTGTTTCGCGGACTCCTCTGTCATGAATAGCCGTTGGATCCTCGGTATGAATGGAAGGTACCGTAGGATTTTCACTAGGGTACAGACTCTGCCTCTTCTCACCATCACCAGAGTCTACCTCCAGATACCTAGAGGATTTACACTTTGGACAGTACTTTGCATCCGCGTGTGCTTTTCTAAAGAGGACGCAGCCCTTCGGACAAGCATGTATCTGCTCATATGGCATCTTAAGTGCACGAAGGACCTTCTAGCGATTCGTACATGTTCTGTGGCAGAAGGTGACCGGCCGGAAGGATGGAGCCAATAACTGTCAACATTTCATCAAAGTTCTCTCGACTGAGGTTGAACTGGGACTTTAAGGCCATTAAGCGTGAAATGCCATCAAGCTTTGAAATCTGTGTGTGGCCATGAAGGGGTTTCCCTGCCGCAGACAACATGTCGTAATACGCCTTTGCGCTTGCCTCTGGCTCCTCCTCCTCCTGCTGCCTACATCCTTCAGCGAAGTGTGCTTCGTGAAAGTCATCTAACCAAGCTGCTACCCCGGCATCAGCATTGTAATCCTCGACACTGTGGTCTCACCACCTCCTCTCTCACACGATCGGCTTCACCGTGGTGGGTCCACTGGGTATAGTTTTTCATAAATCCATGTCCTAGCCAGATGTGAAGTCATCACCTCCTTTGTCTGCCTCTTTCTGTTCTTACAGTTGATGCAGGGACAAAAAACGGCACGCTGCTCCGGGAGCCTGGTCAAATACTTGCTTGATGAAAGCCTCGGTCTTGTCGACCCATTCTCTGGTAATCTCACGGGCGCTCCGGCGGCCCGAGTACATCCACTCACGGTCATCCATCCTCTAACATATATATCACCAAGTAATAAATATAACCATGGACTTGCATCTACACGTCGTTCCTACCATCTAATAGGTAAGGATAGGTCCTAATCCCACCCGAGGATGCGTCGATGGTGTTAGTTCCCATGGTCTGGTCCTATCCGAAATAGAATTTCGGCATCACCTCCCCGCTGTTCTCCAAATACACGTCCCGACAGGGAGATTGTGTATCCAGAGAACAACAGGAAGGTACTGTCGAAACTCTATCTCGGATCGGAGTAGACCATGGAAACTAACACCATCTGCGCATCCTCGGGCTGTCCAAAAAAACGTGGACAATTCGAAACAGATACGGTTATTGATATGCAAAGATCTGCATATTTCTAATCGTATCTCTTTCGAACGGGAGACACCTAACTGGGTTACGTGGAGATACATGACCAGGACAAAGAAAGAGTGGTTATACCTCAGGTGGCGGTGAAGTCAGGCTAGCGAGGCCATGGTGGGTCGGTGCAGTGGCGAGGCGACGCGGTGCGGGCAGACCTGGGGACACCGGGGTACTCCGACCCGGCTCCTGCAAAAAGAAAGAAAGAAGGAAAATAACGTCAACTCAAAAATTCGGCAGCATCTCCCCTGAACGGTGAGGTTTCCAAACCTAAAAGAAAACCACGGCACGATGGCCGACAACCACATATATATCAAGGAACCACATGCAGCTTAATTATCAACTACTACTACTCTAACTACTACAACTACAACTACAACTACACTAACTACTACTACCACTACTAATACCACTACTACAACTACTAACTACTAACTACTACTAATACCACTACTAATACCACTACTACAACTACTAACTACTACTCACTACTACTACCACTAATACTACTTAGTATACCTTGTTCCTCTTTGCGGCGATGGCGAGGGCGAGGGCGAGGCCAACGGTGAGGACGAGGCCGACGGTGAGGACGAGGCCGAGGCCAAGGGCGAGTCGAGGCGCGCGCGAGGGCGAGTCAGAGCGCGGGTGAGGATGAGCCCAAGGGCGAGGACGAGGAGGGGCACGGGCGAGGACGAGGGCGAATCGGGGCGCGCGCGAGGGCGAGTCAGGGCACGGGCGAGGACGAGCCCGAGGGCGAGGACGAGGAGGGGCGCGCGCGGTGGGGCGGGAGAGGAGGGGCACGGCCGGCGCCGGGGCGTGGCGTGGCTAGGGCTGGGCGGGCTTGGACGGCCTGGTCGGCCATGGAGGGGCTGGGGCGGGTCTACGGCCGCCGCCGGCGCGCGTGGGCGGGCGTGGCGGGATGGGCGGGCTGGCCGGGCTGCGGCGGTGGCGTGGCTCGGGCGGCGGCGTAGCTCGCGGCGACGGCGTGGCTCGCGGCGGCAGCGAGGCTCGGGCGGAGCGGCGGCGGCAGTGCGCGCGGCCGGGCTGCGGTGGCGGTGTGGCTCGGGCGGCCGGCGGCGTAGCTCGCGGCAACGGCGTGGCTCGCGGCGGCGGCGAGGCTCGGGCGGAGCGGTGGCGGCAGCGCGCGTGGCCGGCGTGGCGGGCTGGGGCGAGCAGGAGTGGGTTTTGGGGCTGCGGCGGCGAGAGAGTGAGAGAGATAAGGCCCGAAACGGTTAAGTGGGAAGGCACTTTGCCGAGAGCCAGATCTGGGAGGCTCTCGGCAAACCTTCCACCTTTGCCGAGAGCCCCCCGATCCGGCTCTCGGCAAAGTTTTTTTTTTCAAATTTCGTTCGAAATTTTTAACTAGCTAACTGCACAAAAAAAATTTATTCAAACAAAAGTTTTTTTAAATATTTTTTATTCGTCTAACAAACTGAACAAAAAATGATATTTCTCAAAAAAAATTAAATATTTGCCGAGAGCAGCTCTCGGCAAACCTATTCGCCGAGAGCCAGCTCTCGGCAAACCATTGATCCAGGCTAGGTAAAAAAAAAGAAATCTGCGCCGAGAGCGGGCCCAGTTGCTCTCGGCAAAGAAGCTTTGCCGAGAGCAATCCCCTGAAGCTCTCGGCAAAGAATATCCAAAAAAAATTAATAAATAGCAAACGGCTCCGGAAAAATACAAAATTTTGCCGTGTTGCAACTTATGCTCTCTAATGGCTATACAAAAAGTTTGGAACTCCAAAACTAATTCGACCGTGACATTGTTTGAAAATCCTAGTGGATCCTTCTCAACTTTATGAAACTTATTCGGAGATGTCTCAGATTATAAGAATCATACGCAACCACTTGCGCGAAACATTTTCAATTTTTTACCACAGCCTCCAAGTGTGATACCATGACTTCATTGCAAATATCACAATTTTCCGAATTCGTTTCCTTTTATTAAGAATTTGTAAATCGTTCGGCGACATATGTTCGTGGTCTTCGATTCGTAAAATAAAAGGTGAAAAAAACGTCAACAAGATGTTATTTGCCCCCAATAATGCATAAATAGCATGAATATCATTTTCTACTTAATTTGTTCCCGTGTTTAAATCAATCGCTGTTCAAATTTTAATCGATTAAAAAAACTCCTTGAAATGCAATTAATTAATTATATATAGCAAATAATTACAAAAATACACAAAATTTTAATATTGAGTACAACCTGTAGTATGTGTATAGAGAAAAAAAGTTTGGAGCATATGAAAGAAAAAACAATTTAATTGGAGAGAGTTAAGAGAAGAGAAACACATGCACATGAAATATAGAAACCACGTTTGCCGAGAGCCTGGGAGGGGCTCTCGGCAAATATTCGCCGAGAGCAGCTCTCGGCAAACAGTTTTGCCGAGAGCCATAACGTTGGGGCTCTCGGCAAAGTGGTGATGCCGTCAGGGCAAGTCACGGCGATGGGCCCATGGCAATATTTTGCCGAGAGCCTGATTTTGCCGAGAGTGCGGCCCACGGCAAAGGCCCATTTTGCCGAAGGTCATTTTTTGCCGAGCGGGGCTCTCGGCAAAATGGCCCACTTCGCCGAGAGTTGTTGTTTGCCAAGATGCAGGCCCACGGCAATCTTGTGAGTTCCCGACGGCCCGTGTTTGCCGAGAGCCGCGCTCGGCAAACGGTTTCTTTGCCGAGATCCCGCGTTTTTGCTCTCGGCAAAAATCGCGGCTCTGGGCAAAGGACGTTTTTCCGGTAGTTATGGGGCTCACCGTACGTCCATGCCTAATTTGCTTGCCTCCGACACCCATAAATACGCAGCGGCCTGCTACAACATCGATCCCCACACACATCCCACATCCATCCATCCCTCTCCATCGATCAAGAAATAAACAAGGTTCTGCCAACTTACTTGCTAGCTCACCAATGACCTCCTCATCCTTCTCCTTCCTGTTTGCGGCAATGGCATTTGTGGCACTGTTTGCCAGCGGGTCATGCGGCACCGAGCTCACCCTCACGATCGGTAAGGATTCTAGGTCCACTAAACTATCCCTCATCACCAACGTCGCCATCTCTAAGGTGTCCGTCAAGCCGAAGGGCGCCACGGATTTTTCGGATGACCTCAAGGAGTCGCCAGCCAAGACCTTTACCCTCGACAGCAAGGAGCCAATCAAGGGACCTATCTCCTTCCGCTTCGCTGTGAAGGCTGGTGGCTACCGTGTTGTCGATGATGTCATCCCTGCCGACTTTAAGGCCGGCGTAGTTTACAAGACCGGCGAACAAGTCTAAGTAATGGACACATATGTGCTCCTCTGCCGCATGGAGATTATATTGACCTCTAAAATAAAATTTCTAGAGAGACCAAGGGTACCGAACGAGCATGCCAAAAATTCATTTTCTATGGTTATTTTGTGGTAGGCTACCACAAAATAAAGTATACTATGTTCTCCTGTGTGTTACTGTGGAGCTATATATGTACACACTTTACAATATTGTTTATGTATGGTAAAATATTATTGTCAACCTTCATCTAGATGGCTATGTACTTTGGTTTTCTAAACTTCTAATACATATATGTATGTGAGAATCAATAAAGCATGTTTACCATGTGTAGCATGTCAGAAATGCTATGGAAGTTGAATTTACATGTGATCTTTTTCAACACAAATTGCCAAATGCCTAAATGGACCAAACCATGACATTAAACTATTATCACAAACCAATTAATATAGAATTTAACTTCATGGACCGGTCTTCTCATATGATCATCACTATGTTGCATTGTCAAGGGGTGTGTTCTAAGAAGTGACTAGGAGTCTAAATTGGCCAAATAAAAAACAAACCAGCAAAAAAGAGGACCTAGAATATTCCGTATAAAGATGGCATGTTTTGGAATCATTAATTATGCTTGTTTTAGTAAAATTTGACTATAGTTTTATCTTGGCTAAGGGCTAGTTAGGGCCAACGAATTCTGTTTTGTTTTATCCATGTTGCATGTTCCTCGTTGTTTCCTAACATTCATATACTTCTCTGATTGTTGTATCTAATTTAATCTGAGATAATACCAAGCTATGGTAAAAAGGATCAATCGACATAGACCCTATTTCAATTATAGAGGAAGAACGACCAAGTCACCGCTTGTGAAAATCATCATAAGCAAAGCATAACATACGACAATGCCCACCTATGTAAATGTTACTATATATAGGGCGGCACCTTAAGTCACCATCCCTGTTAATCACTATAGATACATGGACCTTGCCACAATTCTTAATGGTTTCGGTGATTGAAATGGTAACCTAATCACTTGGACTAACATGAATGCCAAGATGTGTTTCACAACCTTTCTTAGATCACTAACATTAAAGCCATGATAAAAAGAAGAATAAATAGGACTTGTCTTATGAATTTAGATTTAGAGTATATAAAAATTGTATGATGTTAGGTTCAAGTTGTAAATATTTTTACAAGCTTTCGAACAAATAAAGACCACTAAAACTAAAGTCTGGAGGAGAAAGATATGGGAAAAATACCAAAACATCAAAGTGTGCGCACCACTCGAATGTTCACATGATTACATGGTCATTTCCGTAAAAAAAGATTATATGGTGATTTTAATTCGTCAGACCAAGTATTTTTCAAATCAGTAATATATGAATGTCTTTTGTATTTCTTATATATTGAAAGTAGTAATTTAGCTTAGTGGAGGTGATGTGGATTGTCTGCATTAAGAGGTTCAAAGTTAGTGTGGTACGATGATATGATTATCAGTGGACGATGACGTGGATAATTTACTGGGATATGACGTGGATGACTTGTATATTAAGATAGGGGATGAACTTGTAGTGAGGAATCATGTTAATGTAAACCTCCATACGTGAGATGCTAACCAATTAAGGCACACTACTACAGGAATGGTTTCTAGGGGCGGCTGGTGAGGCTTTGTAGAGGCGGCTCAGCCAGCCGCCCCTACCATATCGTCTCTACAAATCATGCATTTGTAGGGGCGGTTCCCAGACCACCCTTACAAATCGATTTGTAGAGGCGGTTGGTGTTATTAGCCGCCCCTACAAATCGATTTTGTAGACGCGACTGGTGTTTGTAGGGGTGGTTCAGTCTAGAATCGCCCCTACAGTACATTTTTCCATAAAAAAATTCAAATTTACAATTCCAATTCGACCAGAACATATATACATATGCATATATAATTCAAATCTGACCAGAACATATATAATTCAAATCTGACCACAAGCACAAGAGCATTATATAAACTACCATTACAAGTTCCAATTCACAAGAATATATACAATCCATCATTAAATAGACATAATTCACAAGTCTAACTCGTTCCACAAGTCCAAACCATCCCACAAGGTAAGACCAATGTCAAATTCCATACACATTGTTATCAACTGCCTAGAGCTAGCCTTTCAGTCTCACGAAGGTGTTGGTACTGAGGATTTCTACCTAAGTTAGAATATCGGTCATGGTATGTGCCTTTGACGTGTACAATCTGGTCCAATATGAAGTTGCAAAGGTCACCGACGAGCTCTAAGAGTTGGTCATCCTTGTATGGGTCTCTTTTCATTTCTTTCTCTTCTTTCCACTACAAGAGAACAAGTTTTGGTTTAGTATTTCATATCATGTGCAAAGTTTTTATACTACGGGTGAAGAGGTTCAAACTTATCCTTAAGGGGTGTCTCCTGTAGGCACCGGTGTTACTCATCATAGAACATACATAGTATCCATAATGTACACTCCCAGGCTTCTACTTGGGGCACTATGTGTTTTGCATATGGAAATGTTAAGTAATGCTTTTGACAGCCATGTAATGGAGTACTAAAGTAAGTTACACTTACCGCACATAGTGTTTTTATAGCTAGCCTTTCCTTCCTTACTAGATCATGCTTTTTGTGATGTTCATTGACATAGAACCTGAATGCTCTATTCAAATTATTTTAGCAAATGCAACTTGTTAGTATCCAAAAGTGAACATTACAAGTATGTATACAAATATATAAGCTAATGAGGATTATCGATATGTATACTCTTGATAATCGATATGAAGTCTTTGTATGTCACCGGGTCGCTATCTATTGAATCAAAGACCCATGCCATGCTCCTCCCGACATCGACGCCTATACAAATCTAGTGGTTGCTGTATGAATTTAATCATAGAACTAGATAAGCTCTTTTGCATCGAATAAAATATATCGAACAAAGCTTCAAGTATAGAGTTGAACTTACTCGAAGTAGTATGGTAGCCATATAGTAGAGTGTTGTTGGAGACTTTTAAAAGCCAGGGCAATGTATGCCGAAACCTTAAGGGACTCTTGCCTTAGTTTCTTCTCACGGATGTCCTCTTTCTCCCGAAGGGTCTTTCCAGCAGCTAGCTCTTTGGCATCCAATTTCCTACTGTCTAGGGTAATTAAAATTTGTATGTGCTATAGCTTGAGGGTCTATATACCCGATTTTCACACTTGGCATTTGTTTTACAATGTGCACTTGTATTCTACAAATCATGATGTGGGTTAGTTACAACAAAATCCAAAGATTACATTCATATCATATCGGGAGGGCAAGGACTTACAGGCACCACATGCGAATTAGATTCATTTCCATTGCTCCAAGGTGAAAGCATGTCTGCATGTCATTGAAGTCAAAGATATTTTTCTGACTTGGCTTCCAAATGTGCCGGTGGGGAAGCATGCTTGTACGAGGTCTATGCTCATTAGGAGAACACGCAAGTACCAATCATGGAACCTTCTCATTCCAAGTGGTAGGCGTTGGATGTCCCGGTTTTTAGGAAGGGCTTGCCTCTTTCATATGTTTTTGGGCAATCCTTTGACCATTTGATGGCATCAACATTTGGATACTTCTTTGCTGTTTGGTGGACTTTGCTAAGTGATGACCTCCTTAGAAGCCTGTGTTGGGACTTTTTTTAACTTGGTTCTCCGGCTTGAACTGGTCATGGGAATACCACTTGTGCACCAACGAGACATCTTTCATCGAAACATAAATTGACCTTATGGTGATTGGATGCTTCTTTTGAAGTTCTCATTCAGGCACGTCCTTATCTTCTTGTGCATCACCTTCTTCAGGAGGCACTCGTTGTTCATGTATTGGCTGCGCTTGTTCAGAAGATTGTGGCATCTCATCATGCACTTGCTCGGTACGAGCTGGAGAAGGTTGTGGCTTATCAGGCACATGCTCGCTAGGAGGTGGGGTAGAATATGGCATCTCAGGAATGTGGTGGTCATGAGATGGTGAAAATATCTCCCCGTCCTCAACAACTCACTCCAAATTTGAGAGAGGGGGAGGCGGTGAAGAAGCAGTCAATATAATGTCCTATTTGTGCCAGAGGATGAACTGCCCCATTATGTCTCCGAGTAACACCAGCCCCTCGGGAGTTGCATAGTCTATCCTCCACTGCATGAACTCAGGCTTCATGGTATGCACCTCAACCCTAGTGTAGTCCTGGCAGTATCTTATTATTGTGGTGTAAGCCAACGGGAGGATGTGCCACACCCGTTGCCACCTCCATCACAATGTTCTACCGGTCGCTAAGAAACACCAAGGTGCAACTAATTGGTTCCCGTATGCGATCGACGAGGGTTGTGGCTGCAGTGGAACGAACCTTGGCTGCTACGAACTTCTAGAGGGATGCCAACTAATGCCAGTTCTCCTGGCGGCGCCATTAATGTCTGTGGCTCCGTAGATAGTCCTTGCTCCTCCAGCGCCTGCGCAACTAGAGCCTTCACTTGGAGCTCAAGATTAGCCTCTCAAGTCTCTACCATGTTTCTTGTACATGTGCCTATCTTCTTCGAATTCGTGCTTCCAGGTCCGTCCTTTTCCCTAGCCCCCTAGTGTGGCCTATGTGCTCATTGTTTCCCAAGCCAAGGCTAAGCTCGTCCCTCTCTCTGGAAGGATTGAATGAGCCCTTCTCCTTATGTTCAGCATATTTCAGTATCCTTGATACTGCCTCTTGGGTCTCTGGCTTATTAAACTTAAGATTACCACTAGATGATTCTGTACTCCTCGCATATATCCAATTCCTTGAGTGTACCTTCAAATTCTTAACATTGATATTCCCAGAAGCTGCGGCCTCTTCGTCCATGTTCCTAAACTGCTCTTCCTTGACATAGTAGCCACCGGGGACCTAGATGATGGTGGTGTTTGTTCCTCTTTGCCAGCTCGGTGTTACGGGCACTGAGCTCCAATGCCTCTGGTGAAGTCTTTTGAGCCATGAGCTCCTCCCATTGACTAAGAGTTATGTTGCCGAACTCGTTGAAGGGAGTTAACCCCTTTTGGATATACTTCTTGTTGAGCTCCGACCTCCAACGTCGGAATGACTCTCCCATGATCTTGAAAGCATTTTTTACTAGTTCTTGCTTACACTCCAGAAATCTAAAATTGAGCTTCAACTGCTTATCCCATAGTTCATCATTTTTCTTCTCTGGTACCTCTTTCCAGTTAGGGATTGCTAGGTTCAATTTATCTCTTACTAGGGCCCTGATCACATTATGGAATCGTCCTCTGAATTCCTTTGGCTCAAGGATCTCCTCTACTGGCCCGACCTCCGTTATCACATAGCATGCCTTATCTAGATATTGGTTTGCTTTTCTATCCCCTTGTTTCCTCTTTGGCTTGGTAGTCATGTTCGTGGTTGTGTCTTGATGTTATGGAGTAGAGGCCTCAATGTCTGTCTTGGTGGTTGTTGCATCTGTTCTCATTTCCTCTACTTTGTCTTGTCTAGCGAGATGTCATGGACGTCGACATCGTCTTTTCTGAGTTTTAGGAAGGGACCTGTATATACGATAGATCAAAGTGTTAGTAGAGGTAACACAAGCCAAAGCTTTAGCAAAATTTACAAGCTAAGGCCTTATCCCTACCTCCTCATTCGGGTCAAAATCCTTGTCCAAATCTTCCTCCGTTGGCCTCCTTCTGGCTTCACATGGGAAAGGATCCTCGGGACTTACATATCCCTCTTCTGAGTCCTCATCATCATCATTATCTTCTTCTTCACCTTCAGTAGCCTCTCCTGCTCTTCCTTCTGGTCCTCCCTTCATCCTCGTCACACTGCTCCTGAGTAAGCATCACTTCTAGATCCTTTTCTAACTCCTTATCGGACTACTTCTGAGTAAGCTGGTCCTCTAGTGCTTGCTCCTCATAGGTTGGCTGCTCATCATGCTCGGGGCATCGGGCTACACTGTTTGGTGTCCGTGGCATTATTTCGCGCTTTGTTCTAATAGATGCAAGAAAGTGTGCTTTAGGTATATAAGAAGGTATAAGAAATCAAAAAGGTCTATAAACCAAAGTAGTCCTATATAACAACAATATATAAAAAAATGAGTAGTAGCAGTAGTAGAGGCCTCAGAAACATATCAATCATCATTTGATCATAAACTTGGAGCATCGAGGCATCATAACAGAGAAGAGAGGAGAAGGTAATGTAGGGGTGGCCGGTAATGATGCCAAGTTCCTCACAAGTTCTTGATCATCAGCTCATATTCCATATAATGTATGGACTTGGATAATTTCATCATCCGCAAAACAAATGAGAGGAGATTTGGCAAAAAAAAAAGCAACAACTGCTTAGCAAACATAGAGCAGCAGCTGATGACAAAAATAGCTAAGAAACAGCAGCATTGGTCTCATTATTAGCAACAGATAAGAGAGGAGAGCACACTGCTATGGTCAGCAACAGATAAGAGAGGAGAGCACACTGCTATGGTCAGCAACAGATAAGAGAGAAGAGAAGAGAAGAGCCATGGTTAGCACATTGCTTTAGATACTTATAGAAAATATTAGCTAAGCTTTTGCATACATAGACAAGAAATAAAATACAAATACTAGACAACAACATTATAGTTATTTAAATAAATCTAAGTTTATAGAGGCCCAAAAGCACAAGGAAGCTTTGTTGCACAGACATGGACATAACCTAAGCTGAAACTTCAGAAATTCATATCTAGAGTTCTACCCAACCAAAAAATTTTGTTTCATAACAACATGGAAAGATTAATAAAAGCACTACAACTTCCTAGTTATCAATAGGAGCTAGTTTTGATGTTAACTAGGTCGAAATACACAAAATTCTAGAACTTTATAGCACACAGTCCAAACCTAACAACAAACTTCAAAAATTCATATCTTCCAAACCTGAGGAGATAAAATCATGAAATTTTTGGACAGCACAGATGACTAAATCCCCTATGACTTTTGTATAAACAAGTTTCCTAGAAAATGACATTTAAAAAAAAATTATTATCCCAACACAAACTGCACAGGCTGCAGTTTTCAGCAGCATTAACCCAAACACCTAAATTGATCACCTCCACTCTAAGCTCACCTCTAATACTGAAGGTTGCATGTCACCAGTCCAAGACAACAACAAATAAGTTCATCAAACTATTTCATCAAATTATCTTATGTATATAGTATATCAGCGGTCAATATAACTAGTTAAGTGAATGTGACATGGTTATTTGCTTATATGGTACAGTAGGCCTCAATCATCAAATTAGACCATTCAAATACCCCAGCATATACTTGTGTGTTTACATGGATGCATGATAGAACATCATTGTAGGTAACCAAAGGCCCAACCATGCTCAGGGGATGATAGAGATACCCTAAATGCAACTAGATAGACATTTCCCAACTTCACAAGCTAAGTAATACAACTGGTTGATAGCAACAGAAATGAAATCAACAATTCAGACTAGGCAAACAATGCAAACTTGAGAAATGTCGCTGCCAATCACTACAAACTTGAGAAATGCCGCCTGCAATCCATCACACAAGACCTGCAGGGCCGGGGAATGGAGAAGGGGTTGGGAGTACCTGTAGAAGACCTGACAGAGAGGGACGCTGGCGGCTGTGCGCGGTGTCCGGGGATCTGGACGTCAGAGAGCACAGGCAGCCGGGCCACCATCGTTGGAGGAGAGCAGATGCTAGAGAGCATGGGAGGCGGCGGCGGTAGAAGTAGATGCCGAAGAGAACGCGTGGGCCGACGAGTTCGGTGGTCGAGGTCGGAGAGGGAGCACCGGTGGCGGGGACGCCAGCTAGAGCACGCAGACGAGTCGGCGGAGCTCAAACCCTAGCCCCCGCCAAAGTCATCAGAGCATGCACGCAGACCGGTGAGGTCGAAGGTATAGGTCCCAGACAGTGCGATGGCAGGGCAGGCGGCGCTGCGCGCTTGATCTGGCAAACCCTAGCCGCCCCGGTGGCCTACGGAAAGGCGGCGGTTGGGGAACGGTGGACGGAGGTGCAATTAGGTGAGGATGGAGGAGGTCAAAGAAGGTAGTTGTAAGCCATGGAGACGACAGTGGTGGCAATGGGGGCGGCGGAGAAAAAATTCGACAGTCTGCCGACATCCGAGATGAAGAAAGCGCCCAGGACTTAGAATAATTTCGGCCTCCCACGAGCTCTTGCTTATATACCAAAGGTCATTTGTAGGGGCAGCTTAAAACACCAGCTGCCCCTAAAAATTGATTTGTAGGGGTGGTTCCTGAGTAAGCCGCCCCTACAAATATTTTTCAATTTATTTTAATTAACAATTTTGTAATTTATATATAAAGACAACAATGTAAATTTATATAATACTTTTTTGATTATTCTATACATGTATAAATAAATATATATATATAAACAATTTCATGATATATATATATAGATATAATTATATATTTTGTTCTTTACAAAAAGAATATTTTAAAAAGTGAAAATTTGAAATTTAAAACAACTAAAATAATTTCATCTCCACTAAATGACCTCAAATGAAAATTTTGTAAATATCAAAGTTGTAGAACTCATCAAGATGTACAACTTATATTTTAATCATCTTTTTATTTGACCAAATTTGAACAGTTCAAAATTTGAATTTCAATAAATGTCAACTTCAAATAAGATTTTGAAACCTTAAATGATTTCAAATAAGAAAGTCATGAACATAAAAGTTGTTGAACACATCACTATCTACAACTTTTATTTTGGTCATCTTTTTATTTGACAAAATTTGAATAGTTTGAATTTTGAATTTTAATAAGTGGCAACTTCAAACTAGATTTTGAAACCTTAAATGATTTCAACTACAAAAGTCATGAACATAAAAGTTGTTGAACTCATCACTATATACAACTTTTATTTTGATCACTTCTTCATTTGATAAAGTATTAGTAAACATTGTTCACAAATTCACATATCACTCACAGTTTCATGAACTATATGAGAGACATGTTGATTTGTGAACAATATTTACTATCACTTTATCAGATGAAGAAATAACCAAAATAAAAGTTGTAGATCTTAATGAGTTATACATCTTTGGTATTCATCACTTTCTTAGCTGAAATCATTTGGTGTTTCAAAATCTTGTTAGAACTTGCCATTTTTTTCAAATTTGGAAATTTGAATTGCTCAAACTTTGTCAAACGAAAAGAATGACCAAATCAACACAGTAACTTGATAGGGCATGATTTTAGAAAAAATTTAGGAAAAAATCATGACATTTGGAGTTAGTATGAGGAAGAAAGACTAGTTACAAATTTTATCCAAAGATTAAAAAAAATCACAACTGTTCATGATGATCAATGATGAACAAGTGTGATTTCTCTTTTTAATCTGTGGCTGAAACTTGTATTTAGTTTTTCTCCCTCATACTAACTCCAAATGTGATGGTTTTTTCCCTAAAATTTTCTAAAATCATGCTCTATAATTTTAGTCTGGTCATCTATCTTTGTCACTAATTTTAGATAATTCAAAGTTTGAATTTCATAAAATGACAACTTCAAACCTGATTTTTAACTACTAAATGATTTCAGCTGTACATGTGATGAATATCAAAGTTGTATAACTCGTCAAGATCTCCAACTTTTATTTTGGTCATTTCTTTATTTCATAAAGTGTTAAGTGCTTGTTTTAAGTGTTTCAATAGTAGTCCAAACATGTTGCAGTGGTAATAAGTGCATGTTTCAAGTGTCTACGTTTTACAGCTGTTTTAGTAGTAATAGAGTGGATGTTGCAATAGGTTTATCTAGATGTTGCAAAGGGTAGTCTCACACACATGCATAAATGTAGTCTCACACACATGCATAAATGTAGTCTCACACACATACATAAATATATAGTCTCACACATATATAAATATATAGTCTCACACACATACATAAATGAAGTCTTACAAACACACACACTTACACAAACACTCCATGTTCAACAACTAGCTAGCCCGCTATAACAACTTTTCCCTTGACACATTTTCGTTCCCATGGCAATATATCTTTGGGTAGGTTCTTTTCTACAACACTGATCTTTTTAGGAAAGTCTGTGAATAGCAGCATCTCATCGCAGTTATTGTAAGCTTCAACATCATCCACGCCATCAACTCCGATAATGTGTTGTTTCCCAAAGGTAACCACGTGCTTTGTCTTCTTCTTCGGGGGGAGGTTACTTTGTGGGTCAGGCATATAGAAAACTTGTGCGACACGTGAAGCGAGCACCCAAGGGTCATCTTGGTAGCCTAGATTCTCAAGGTCTAGGACTCTCAATCCAATCTCGTTCAGTTAGTGTTGTTTGCTCCAGCGGCATCAAAACAGGGCCACTATTATATCCCTTCCATAGTCAAGTTCCTATATCTCTTCAATGATGCCAAAGTATTGGATCTTTCGCCCCACTCCATCGAGAGCTTCTATTCGAATGCCGCTGTTTTGGTTCACATATTTACTATTCTTTGTGTGGGTATAGTACGTGTACCCATTGATGTCATAAGCTTTCCAAGATGTCACTTGTCTTGATGGCCCCTCCGTCAACCTACTGATCGTAATAGAGTCCATGGTTTCTCCAGGCGGTATGTTTTGATCCTTCAACCTTGTAGTTAGTCATTGCTTGTGCTGTTTCATGACCCAATCATCTGAACGACCATTTCTCTCTAGCTATAATCATAGCCAAGTGTTCATCATTGTATGGTTGCATCAGTTGTGTACTCTGCAAGACACTATAATGCACCTGACTCACTTCTTTGTAATCATGGTCGATGAACACTTTTCTACCACTGGTGCCCTTCCTATCCAGCCTACCCTTGTGACAATAATCGGGTTTACCAATCCCTTTCTGTACTTTTAGGTACTCTTGACAACACTCGATGACTTCTTCAGTGCTATAATCCTCTATCATGGAGCCCTCTAGGTATGCTCGATTATGCACGTATCGGCTTAGAGCCGACATGAACCGCTCGTAGGACCACATTTCATGCAAGTAGCAAGGACCCAGCGCCTATATCTGATGAACCATGTGAATCATGAGATGTGGCATTATATCAAAAAAGCAGGAGGTAAACACATCTCTAGTTGGTTTTGTGTCTCCACCACAAATTCATATAGGTCACTCAGCTCTTTCTTGCCAATCGTCTTCTGTGAGATCTTCAAAAAGAAGTGGCATATGCGGGTGATGGCCATTTTCAAGAACTCTGGCTTTATAGCCCTGATTGCAATAGGTAGAAACACTATCAGCGTCACATAACAATCGTGAGCCTTGCAGTGTGTTATTGATAAGTCCTTCATCGACACTAGCTTCTTCACATTCGCTGAAAACCTAGTCAGGACTTTGACCCCCCTCAGGAAAGTGCATATAGCTCTCTTCTCTTCTAGTGTTAGGTTGAAGCACGCTATGGGCAGAGTGTATTTTCCATTAGCCTTAGGTACCAGGTGAAGCTGTGGCAACACGTTTAGCTGCACCATATCTTTCCATGATTTCAGACCATCCTTTGACTTGTCTGTGTCCATCAAGGTAGCAATGAGACTCTCAAAGACATTCTTCTGTACGTGCATAGCATCAATGGTATGGGGGACCTCCAAGTCTGGCCAATAAGGCAGATACTGAAAGAAAATCGATTATTTCTTGAAAGGTATGCCTTCGATAGGAGGTGTGCTTCTAAAAAACAATTTACTATGGTAATTGTGACTTGTCTTTAAGAAGCGTCGGTTCCTTAGGTAAACTATCTTCTTGGATGCATCCAGGAACACCCATGTAGTACCATCTAAGCAAACTAAGCATCCCATCTTCCCTTTGATCTGTCCAGACAAAGCAAACAACGTGGGGATAATCATTGGTAGTAACAAATATTATTGCTCTACATATGAAGCCCTCCTTTCAGAATGCATCATACATCGGCTCCCTATGCCACCATAGCCTCTCCATTTCTTGCATCAAAGGCTCGAGGATCACGTCTATATCAATGCCTGGTTGTTTAGGGCTAGAAATAAGAATAATGAGGAGAAGGTACTTTCTCTTCTGACACAACCACGTTGGCATGTTGTACATGGTCAAGATCACTGGCCAAGTGATGTGGTCACTCATCCTCTCATTGAAGGGATTCATTCCATTGGTGCTCAAGCCAAACCGTACATTCCTTGGGTTATCACTGAATTCTTTGTGCTTCTCATCGATCCTTTGCCACTGACTACAATCAGCCAGGCGTGCAATCTTATCACCATCCACCTTGCGCTTATCATCCCACTATGTCATCAGTGCGGCTTCTTTAGGGTTTAGAAAGATACGTCTTAAGTGATCGGTCACTGGTAGGTACCACATTACCAAGGCAGAAATTCTTCTCTGCTTTGCATCGTTGCCTAATGGAGTGTCCTCTAGGGGTTGAGATTCTTGTACCACCTTTTTATACCCTTCTTATTCCTCTTTTTCCACGTGGAGGCTTCATCCCCAACGTAAAGGTCATTATTCTTGTACCGGCTAGCCCCACACCGGGGATATTTATCTAGTGACTTGAACGTTTTGCCACAAAAAAGGATACAGTGGTTGGGGCATGCATGGATTTTTTTTCAACCCCCATTGTCAATGAACTTATGACCTTCTTCGCTTGGTATGTGTTGGTGGGGACTGAGTTTGGGTGTGGCAGCACCCATGATAGGAGACGCAATAGATCATTGAAACTACAGTCTGACCAGTGGTACTTAGCATTCAGGATGAGTAGCTCAATCATAAAATGTAGCAATGTCCAATGTGTCGGACAACCCTTTTCAACACCATACATAGTCTCCTTCGATGCTTTTGTTACCCTTTCCAAATTTTTTAGATCTTTTGGGCTCTTTAGTAAAATCTCTGGTCCAAGGACCCAAATCATTTCCTCCAAATCATCAAAATCATCTTCATCACCAACACATGCTCCCCCATCATTATTGGCACCACCTTCGTCCTTACCATCCCAACCACTAGCATCACCACCTTGTTCATTGCCAAACTCAGGATCCATTTGTACATCAAGCTCTTCTGAGTATTGGGCAGATATTCTAGGGTTTCAGCGTCGTCTTCTTCATCATCGTCGTCATTATCAACAACCATTGTTTCACCATGATGAATCCACACTGTGTAGTCCTCAACAAATCCTCACACAATCACTTGTTCTCTGATGATACTCGCATCTGTCCATGCCATAAGGTTCTTGCAATCTTTGTAGGGACAAACAATTGTATCCTTATTCTCCGTCAACGTCGCTGCATACTTCTCTATGGCTTCAATAAATTTGTCCACCACTTCACGGAAACCTGCCTTGAACCTTAACGAACCATACATCCAAGACTTCCTGTACTCCATCTTTTAAAACACAACAATCAAAGAAAATACATTAAAGGACTACTAATTCAGATATATATGTAAATGAATCAAATTAATAATTAATTACTTAATAATAATTCTATATACTTCAGATATATATAAATATAAAATAAAATTACATGAAGCATATCAAACACACACCATGGTAGAGGGTAAATAATTAATGGCCTATTTATCAATAAATAATTATATATATATATATATATATATTAATTGAAATAAATAATTTCAAAGACAACAATTTGCAACAATTAATATTTTACCCACTACCTTTCATGCAAACCCTATTCCAATTTCATGAAACATAAATTTACATAATTAAAATTAAAAAAACAAACCCTAGATCTAGATCTAAATCTACATGTACATGAAGCTAGTGTGTAATCTCAACTAAAATCAAGCAAGATCAACTAATAAATGGTGTAATCTCATTTATCTAACTAATTTACACTAATAGCTTCAAAACTAGAGTGTAATTTGCTTCATACAAAGCTCAAGCACCATAGAAGGGAGAGAAAAGCAAAACTCGAATTACGATCACTAACCAACCATTAAAACTTCAAATAAAAGCTTGGAATAGCATTTTCTTTCCTTGTGCAACCTCTCCATGAAAGTATTTAAGATCAAAACCTCCCCCCCTTAGTAGAGCAAAAATGAACATAGTAGGGGCGGTTAGTAATAGCCGCCTCTACATACCAGTTGTCGGGTTCATAAACCTGGGGTCCCTAATGGGCCCACTTCCTAGCAAAAGCACGGCCCAGCAGACAGCATTACAAACGACGCGCAAGTCCTAGGCCGGCCCAAATACCTAATGGCAGACCGAAAGAGTGATCCAGTCTCCAACCGAAAGGCCTGGCCAAGGAGGGGATGACGCTCGCTTCCGGTTCTGACCCACTTCTCCGACTGGAAGGCCTGGCCAAGGAGGGGACGATGCTTTCTTCCAACTCTGACCCGCTTCTCTGACCGGAAGGACTAGCCAAAGAGGGGACGACGCTCGCTTCTGACTCTGACCCGCTTCTTCGTCTGCAAGGCCTGGCCAAGGAGGGGACGACGCTCGCTTTCGGCTCTGACCCGCTTCTCCAACCGGAAGATCTAGCTAAGGAGGGGACGACGCTCGCTTCTGAATCTGACCCGCTTCTTCGACCGGGAATACACCAAACCTCTGCTTATGGCTCTTCTTCGACCGGCATGGTCGGAGCCAACGGGAACGACCGGGCAGGGAACGACCGGGTGGGGACGCCCGCTCGATGAGGACCTAAGAAATCAGGCAGAGCAGATAAGGCAAGGCGCTCAAGTCAAACCACTAATACCAAGGACCATACCCTACACACCTATAGGGCAGTACTGTCAGACCATGCTAGAAGGGTGCTTTGCAACCTTCTAGACTGTGTCAGAATATAAACAGTGTTGTGAGCACTAACATTTGTCCTACAATATGGTAGGCGCTGACATTTGCCATACCAGAAGAACACGATGGAGCCTACCACATGCATCTGGGCGTCAATAGTATTATGGGCACTGACGAACTGTCTTGTACCCAATGGCGTGGGCAATAAGACTAGGAAACACTCTCTCTCTCTTAACTTGTAAGGCCGTCCTCCTTCACCTATAAAAGGGGATGCTCTCTCTCCTAGGAGGAGGATGGTCAACTGGTCATTCCGACTCTCTCTCTGCTAGCTTTAGACATTCTGAGCACTCGAACAGCTCCATGGCTCTAGAACTCTATAGCTACATAGAGCATACATTCCAATACTCAGCGCACGTAGGGGCTCCCATCACTCTTGGCACTTTGGTCTAGAGTCCGACCAGACCTCTAACACCCCCATCTTATTCTCACTCGTTTGTAACCCCACAGCAAACATCGAGCACCTACACTTAGGAATAAAGTCACCGACTAACTAAAACTGGACGTAGGGCACGTTGCCTGAAACAGTATAAACCCTATGTCATTGAGTGCTAGGCCATATCCGATCACAACGTACGGCAAAATTATAAATATTTATGTGTTGGTCACTTTTTACACTGACAGTTGGCATGGTCCTCCAAGGACTCAAGCCTCGCATTTTTGACCGACTCAATAAGTACATCCGGGTGATGGGTTGCAGAGGTCCCAGCGATCCTCTAGAGCCTAAGAACGACCCCGAACCGATCCACAGGGTTCACACCCTTCTTCCCTAGCCTATGGAGCTGAAGCAGTGTTGCCCTCTGACCTCGATCACGGTCGTCATCTGCTCCTGCTCGCTACCAGCAAACTCTCCACAGGTACCATGAAAGAAAAATCAAAGGGAGGATCCTCGAGGTCAGAGACCTCATACTTCGAAGAACCCAATCAGCCAAGGAGAAAGATAAACTCTCTCCACCATGGGAAGGTCCCTATACTGGTGACCGAGGTGATCCAACCAGGCGCCTACCGATTGAAGGACGACAACAGCAATGTTCTCACCAACACTTGGAACATCGAACAGTTACGTCATTTCTTCCCCTAAAAGCTCAGTCTTACCACTTTCTTTCATTCAATGTTTGCTCCTACAAGCACCCCAGCCCGAGCACTCTTAGCCTAGGTCGCTCGGGGGCTCCATGAGGGTATGATACCACCTCTCTTTTTTACAATCATATAGTAAACACTTTTTACTTGAACGAAAGGGTAGTCTGTTCTTTTAATTACCCTACGTAACTTTGTTTTAAACTCCCAACCGATAACACCCCGCTATGACCTATGGTTATGAGCACCTAAGCCTCCCGGGCCACGCCCGGGTTCTTAAGGTTGCAGCCTATGGGTCGAACAGGCAGGTGCGAAAAAGAAAGGATAAAAAACAAATCTATGCTAGGGTAAAAACAAGGAATGAATGGGACAAGCTTCCCCTTATGAGTGATTCCATCACAAAACAGAATTGAAGTATTCATGAATGTAAACAAACTGTTCACATGGGGGCTTTCCCACGAACTTAACTTTTACATATACTAACTACTTCTACTCTAAATTCTATTGTGGCCGCCAGGCGGCATCGGCTGACGGCTCGGTCGACAAGGATAAGGCCCGCTCGCTTTCTGATGGGACGATGTTTGGATTGGTCAGAGTAGGACAACGCTCGCTTCTGACCTGGTCTCCACTCCATCCACAGGCGGGATGACACCTTCTTAGTGCGCACCTTCAACCATGCTTGAAGGACAAGCCTCCATCACCCACTGCACAAAGACTTGCTCGGCAACCATCTGTGCGTATGGCACCAAGATCTCCCCGAGTGCATGGATGGCATCCACGCTCCAGCTGTCGGCGTACTATCTGCAGATGGTGGCAAAGTTTAGGTCTGGGTGGTGCATCGCCACTAAAGTCAACCCCCCCCCCCCGACGTCTCATAGAACATCCCGTCAGAGATGAGCGCCCAAACCTCGTTCAGGACCTCCGCCAACTGGACGGCGGGCATGCTTGTGCTCAGCACCGACCCGAACACCTTGGAAATGACCACCTAGGGCGACGTTGCAGATCTAGTTGAGCTCCCCATTGAGAGCATGTTGCTCTTCGAGGGACTTGGCTAGCGCCTCCATGCTCCGACCGATCGCCGCCTTGGCCGTCTCCAGCTCCTGCTCTAGAGAACCAATTTTGCCACCCAGTTCTGGAAAAATCATGACAAGTTAAGAAGCAAGGGAATGGAAAAACCAAGACATCAACCAAAGGCGGAATAGATACATACCAAGGCGGGTGCCTTCGAGGATGGAGAGCCCTTCCTCTTGCTAGGTGACCTTCTCGAGTAGTCGAGCATTTCGACTCCTCCACCCCTAAGCACCTGCCCTCGAAGCACGAGCACTTCTTGATCAGCCTCTGATAGGGCCTTCCGCTCCATCTCCTAGAGCCTCCATGGACTTCTAGAGCATAGCCTCGGTCTCCACCAGGTGGACCTTCGCTACATTGACTCCCCACTCGGCAGCAGTCGCCTGTTCTGCCATGAGCAGTTCCATCCGTCCACACTCCTATTGCCTTGGCCGCCTAGGTCTTGGGACTCAGTGGTGAACTGGATTCCTAGCTAGCGCTCAAGCTCGTCAACCCACCACGACATCACTGGCTTCCCGCTCCATCCGATCGTGTTCCTCCCAAAGGAAACAGGACTTGTGGATCGATGTCGCCTCTACCTCCTATAAAGTGAGAAGCAAGCACGCTTAAGACAACCAGTGGAAGACCAAAGGGTTCAGGACAAACACTAAAAACATAGAAGGCTTACCTCAGTGACGCATGGTAGGTCAATTGAGACTGCCTGATGGACGAGCTCAACCCACTCTAAGGCCTCCTTGAGCTTTGCCTTTGTTTGGGCGAGGTCGGACTCCATCGATAGTCCTCTCTCCTCCAGGAAGTGCTTGAGCGCAACCTCCTCCTCATCGTGAAGGATGAACCATGCCTTCCTCAGGTCGCCAGGGTAGGGCCACACCAGCTCATGGGTTGCCCCCAACCCACTGGAAGATCTAGCCGCCACAACATCGTATGACGACCGGACCACCGCCAGCTCCTGCGACGGTGGGATGGCCGCTGGCTCCACCCTAGCACCTGCCTCACTAGAGTAGGGGATCTCCACTATCTCAACTCCATGGCCCGCTAGAGGATGTTTTGCCTTTGGCCTGGTCACGACTCCTCCTGACCCCTCTAGCTCCGACCAGGAGGGTGAGCCGTGTATTCCTCCACCGAGCAAGGTAGGGAGCCCGGTCTCCCTCCTCTCTTCCACCATGGCTGTTGGGGCAGAGATCGCAAGGGCCACCTCCGACCCAACCTCTGCCATCGCCACGGGGATCGCCACTGCCGTCGTTGTCGTACTCACGATCGGCCGGGAAGGCGTAACCCTAGAAGAGAAGGTCACATCGCTGCCAATATGCTTTCCCCGCCGCTCGTCGTGATTTGCTGTAGGATGGGCCTCTACTCCTCCCACACGGGAGGCAGGGCGATGCCCAGTCCCATCAGTCCCTAGCCGCTGTAAAAAAAGTACAGGTCGGTCGTGCTCAAAGAACTCAACTATGAGACCAAAAAGGAACAAAGATGCATACCTGGACGAAAGCAGCAGGGCCCTAAAGCCCTGACCCACTGGCAATGAGCCCGCCAGACGAGGACCGCTCATGGGTCGTGACCCACGCCCCCTCACATCGATCAAGGGGGGAGTCGACTTGGTCGGTTCTTGATTGCCCCATGAGTCACCGCGACCGCTGGCTCATGGTGCGTCCACCAGAGCAACTGATGGGGTGTCTCCCTGTTGTGGGTCATGCGCACGCACCGACCTCAAAGATGCAGGGGTACGAGCACACTCCTCCGATCGGCTGGCCTGCCCTGCCATGCTCGGAGCAGGGGGGTGAAGCCAACGATGCCTCCGAAGGGTGCGACGCCCATGCCCGCTTTGCCTCTCGCTCGACGATAGTGTTCGAGCTCGTGGCATGCTTCCTTGACATGGGAACGTCGTGGTGCCTCTCTGTATCATGCCCACCACCGACAGACGGGGTCATAGCGCACGACGCTCCATCAAGGTTGCGATGACACCCCTATCTCCATCATCCTCTGAGGTGCTCGCATCACCACCCATCTCCGTGGGCTCCTCCTACTCGAGCTCCGCCTCCACGTCGCTCTGATTTTCACTGGCCCACACCCACCGGGCGATCTCCTTCTCCTTCTCATCCCGCCTCTGAGCCTTCTCAGCTCTCTTCTTCTTCTTAGCGACTGCTGCCTCCTTCAGGGCAGCTTATCGAGCCACGCCCTCCGATCACCTTGGAAGATGCGGCTAGGATTTGTAACCGGCGAGTCCCTACTGAAACGGATAACTCGAAGTCAAAACAAAGGAGAGCAAGAGAAAAAAGGTCACGGAATAAGGAGAGGGGAGCATATCAGATTGGACAGCTTTAGTGGTGTGGAGAGGTCCGGGCTTTCCTTCGAGGGTCTCCATATCCCTCAGTTGTAGCACCTGGTCGAGTCGGCTCCAGACTTCATCCTTCACCAACTCCTCCGGCGATGCGCAGTCAAGATCTATGGGGTCGGAGTAGTTCCACATCGGCCACCTCCTCTCTGCCAGCGGGGTGACACGATGGCAGAAGAAGGTGTAGAACACCCACTAGCCCAACGAGGCTAGTGTTGCACTAGCTTCTAGAGCTCCACCTCGATGACCTCTAGTTTGTTCTATAGACTAGAGAGACCCCACGACCAGCTCTCCCACCTCTTCGGCCTTCTTTCGGTGAACAACAGGAATGGCGCCTCCTGCTAGGTTCCTGATGTAGAACCACTCCCCATAGCCACCCTCGATTAGAGTCATAGGGGGAGTACGCGGGGTAGGAGCCCTGACGGCCTCGGCTTCTTCTGCAAGGTAAAGCCCCCAACCGGCATGGTCCTAGGCGGCTTCCCCTCCGACAAGGCTCGCCCGGTGAAGAACCGACAGAAGAGGTCCATGTGTGGCTCTATCTCGAGGAAGGCCTCACAGACTGGTGACGAAACCTGAAACATGCAGCACCCCAGTCGGATTGAGGTGTTGTAGCTCCAGGCCCCACTCATTGAGGAGCCCGTGCAAGAACCAGTGCGCTGGGATATTCTAGCTCGCACTCGTGGAAGGCGAGGAAGGAGACAACCTCATTGGCTTGAGGTCATGGAACAACTTCCCCTAGAGCAGGAGCCCTCCAATGCGCCACCTCCTTCAGGGGAAGCAGCCCCTTCTCGGTGAAGGCTGCCCGCACTGCCTCATCTAGGTTGGATGGCCTCTAGTTCAACATCGTGCTCTAGACTAACGAACGGATCTATGAGCTCTCCTCTCCCTCATTTTACCCTCTTTCTCCTAGGAACCTGCTGTGGCACACGAATGCGCTTGGCAAGAAGGAAGGAGGAGAGGCGGACAGATGGAGAAAGGCAAAGGAATGGGATCACAACCCTCTCCATTCTCCTATTTAATGTGGATAGGCATGTGGTGGGATGCGTCCTAACTGATGGGACACACCCTGCCCAATGAAATGTCACCCGGTTAAAGCGGGATATGGCCTGGGTAGGGCCCACCACTACCGCAACCTAGGCATAGGAAACAAGGCGCAACCGCATGCAAACGACCCTCCACCTTCTTGGGTAGGGTTTGGAAGGGCTCACCAATAGGATCTCCATCGAGGAGAGACCAATGGGCTACCTGAGTCAATCGGATGGCTCAACCGATGGCCGAGAGACAGGTAAGGAGCAGTGGGATACCCCATGCGGGCTATGCCGTCTCTATCACGAACGACGGACATGGATCCCATACGGACATATCCGAGAAGAGCTCCTCAAACATGTCACTTGAAGTCATCAAGGTAACTTTACCAAACTGTCTTACTTTATTTTTTGATGCATGATCATTCATTCATCCATGCAATCATGAATGCATTCACACATTCATCCATGCAATCATTCATTTATCCCATACATCCAAAGCGTCGCATATGCAATTGATGCATCACAACGCTTCAGTGTTGCATCACGAAGCGGTAGTCGCCTCATTCGACATGAGCGACGACCGACCAGGGTTTCGAAGGCTGGCCCGCGAAGGGCTCGAGGCCGCCTCACGTCAAACAGAGCCAGGGGTGAAAATGTAGATGAGCCCTAGCGGCCCTCGCCTGATCTGCTCAGAAGCACACAGGGTCATCTCGACCTTCTCGTTCGATCCTAACCTCGAGCCATGCCCACAGAATCTCCATCGAGGAGAGGCCAGTGGGCCACCTGAGTCGGTCTTTGGAACAGGCTAAGGCATCGGTTGGGAGGTAGGTTAAGGAGTAGTGGAATGCCACATGAGGGCTATGCCGACCCTAGTTATGAACTGATGGACCTGTATTCCGCTCAAACGTGTCCATTAAAGAGCTCACCGAGCACGTCACTTGAACCATTGAGGCAACCGACGTTAGCTCAGCCCCTCCTATTGCGAAAAACCATGGATGGGGTAACTGCACGAAACTAGACCAACCCCTACCAAATCCAACAGGGCTCAGGGGCTCGGGTCGCCCGATGCCGACTCGGGAAACCAACCAACCGCGTAGGTCGTGGGTGGGACAAACACGGGCGAACACCCCAACCTAGAAGAAACACAGGAGTCTAGTGACCCTAGGAAAGAGTACCAAGATACTCAGCCTCCAACTGACTCACCTAGTCAAACGCAGGCTCAGGGAGCTACACCCATCGGGTGCGCTCGCGCACACCCAGCTGGCAAGTCAAAAAAACCCCAGATGATTCTACCTGAATCACCCGGGGGCTCGGGGGCTCCTTGTAGGGTTCATAAACCTGAGGTCCTTAATGGGCCCACTTCCCAGCAAAAGCTCGACCTAGCAGAGGGCATTACAAATGACGCTGCAACTCCTGGGCTGGCCCAGATACCTAACGATAGGCTGGAAGACCGATCCAGTATCTGACCGGAAGGCCTGGCCAAGGAGGGGATGACGCTCACTTCTGGCTTCGACCCGCTTCTCCGACTGGAAGGCCTGGCCAAGGAGGGGACGATGGTTGCTTCTGACTTTGACCCGCTTCTCCGACCAAAACTGCATGGCCGAGGAGGGGACGACGCTTGCTTCCGACTCTGACCCCTCCTCCGATTGGAAGGCCTGGCCAAGGAGGGGACAACACTTGCTTTCGGCTCCGACCCGCTTCTCCGACCAGAAGGCCTGGTTAAGGTGGGGACGACGCTCGCTTCTGACTCTGGCCCGCTTCTCCGACCGGAATACACCGAACCTCTGCTTACGGCTCTTCTCCTACCGACGCGGTCGGAGCAAACTGGGAACGACCGGCCGGGGTACACCACTCAGTGAGGACCCAAGAAATCAGGCGGAGCAGATAAGGCAAGGCGCTCAAGTCAAACCGTAATACCGAGGGACCGTACCCTGTACACCTGTAGAACAGTACTAGTCAGGGCATGCCAGAAGGGTGCTTTGCAACCTTCCAGACATGTCAGAACACGAACAGTATTGTGGGCACTGACTATTTGTCCTATAATATGGTAGGTGCCGACATTTGTCCATACCAAAAAAACGATGGAGCCTACCACATGCATCTGGACGTCAACAGTATTGTGGACGCCGACAAACTGTCTTGTACCCGACGGCGTGGGCAACAAGACTAGGAAACACACACTCTCTGTCTCTTAACTTGTAAGGTCGTCCCCTCCACCTGTAAAAGGGGATGCGCTCCCTCCTAGGAGGAGGACGGTCGACGGTCATTCTAGGCTCTCTATCTGCTAGCTTTAGACATTCTATGCACTCGAACAGCTCCACGGCTCTAGAACTCAAAAGCTACATAGAGCATACGTTCTAATACTCAGCGCACGTAGGAGCTCCCATCACTCTTGGCCCTTCGGTCCAGAGTTCGACCGGACCTCTGACACCCCTCATCTTATTCTCACTCGTTTGTAACCCCACAGCAAACTTCGAGCACCTGGGCTTAGGAATAAAGTCATTGACCGACTGAAACTGGACGTAGGGCACGTTGCCTGAACCAGTATAAACCCTGTGTCATTTAGTGCTAGGCCACATCCGATCACAACATATGGCAAAACTACAAATATTTACGTGTTGGTCACTTTTTGCACCGACACCAGCCGCCCCTACAAATCGACGTATTTGTAGGAGCGGCTCGTATTACTGTGCCATTTGTAGGGGCGGTTGCTGTGCTGGAGCCTGAGCACGCCACTGTAGGGGCTACTCCAATGCCAGCTGCCCCTAAAAAAAACTCCGTTGTTATAAACTGTTTATCACGTAGTGACATGTAAGGATGAAAACGGAACGGAAATATCCCGAACCGAACCGCATCGTTTTCTATATTTAATCCGACCGAATCCGCATTTTCTTGTCCGACTTTACCGTTTTCGTTTTCGCATTTGAGATGTTTCGTATTTCGAATGTAAAAGTAGAAAACGGTTTACACATTTTTCGACCGTTTTCTACTTTTCTACTTTTAATTTGAAATATTCCGAATTCAAAATTCGGTTTAAACCGAATTTGGCCAACTGCACAGGTCATACAGCCCAATTACAGGCTGCTCACCACGCAGCTGTGTTCTTTCTGCCGGTGGCTAGCTGCCCTCTCTTATAGACGGCGCCCAGCCTCATCTCTCTTATTATGTATTTGGTCGTGCACTTGTTTAATGCTATGCACTTGAACTAGATCATGCACTTGTTAGTTGTGAACTTGTTATGTATTTGGTCGTGCACTTGTTTAATGCTATGCACTGTGGGTCGGTATTTCGTATTGAATTTTCGCATACCGACCGTGTTCGACATAATTCCGCTCGAATTGGTTCGTTTTCGAAATTCTAGATATTCCGTAAGTTCGTGTTCGTTTTCGTGTCCGGCTTGTCCGCTTTCGCTTTCGCTTTCGTATTTCAAATGTAAAAGTAGAAAACGGTTGAGGAGTTTTTCGACCGAGTTCGACCGTTTTCATCCTTAGTGACATGAGCTCTCTATATAAATAGACATTTATTATTGGGGGAACAAAGCGAAGACTATACACATCAACATATGGACCACTCCATAGTGAATTACTTGCAAAAGAAAAAAAACGAGAACTAGCAAAAGAAACAGACATGTTAGGACGACCGCGTTTCCTCACAGGCCGGGAGCTGAGATCAACTGCATGCTACAGCGCTGTTTAACTCTAACCTCGGCACTGGTAGATGGCCAGGCAGCCGCGGCTATAGGCCTGCCCACGAGCGGGGCACGGGCCGTAGCAGGCGGCCTTGCTCGCGGCGAGCGCCGCGTAGCCGATAGACCCGCCCCCGTAGAGCGCCCTCCTCCGCGGGTACGCTGCCTCTTCCACGCTCTCCACGAAGCTGCTTGCGTCGTCCTCGACGCGCCGCAGCGCGTGCAGAGACGACGGCATGGCCTGAGCACCAGCCGACAAGTCGGCGGCCGCGGCCTCGGCCTCGGCGGAGCTGGTGAGGAGCGCCCCGGCGGCAAAGAAGGCGAAGACGAGCAGGACGAGTCGAGTTTGCCGCTCCATTATTGTGTGGTTGCAAGTGTTCTCCTAACTAGTGCGGCAGTGCATATGCGGCAGGGAGTGTTGGGGGCGGTTTTGTATCGATGGGATCTGGCGGGTGCGGTGGTTGCTGTGGAGTGCGACAGCAACAGCACGCCTAACGATACACGTGAAGCTAGGCGACGGGCTTGTTGTGCCTTGCTCTTGAATGATTAAAGAAGCACCTTTTCATCAGGAACATTGGATCAAGTTGTGGAGTCTAGCTAGTAGTGTGCCCAGCTACCTGTGTCATGCATGTAACTAATAAAGTTCTGTCATCTGTGCCGTCTTGGTTAGGCATCCATGGCGGTTGTTGTTTGCCAATCCATAACTCAATTAGGGTAGGCGGGCACCGCAATGGTTGTTCGTTAATCAATAACTCAGCTTTTCTGATAGATGATCCGTGTCTCAGAGATGACTTCTGGTTGTCCAAGCATAATTCAAGGACTGTCGTCCATATGATTTCATATAGCTAGGCTAATTTTCTCTTGAAATGCTCTTGATTTGTTTTTTAAACCATTAGCAAACTTATCTGTATGTTGCAAAGAAACCTAATACATCTTAAAATCAGACTCCATCACTACTGGAATGCCTCTATAGAGGCGGCTGGCTCCTCTTGTGCCTTACAGAGGTGGCTGTCCAACCGTCTCTAGAAATGGGATTTGTGGACGTGGCTAGCTCCTCTTGTCCTTTACAGAGGTGGCTGTCCAACCGCCTCTAGAAATGGGATTTGTGGAGGCGGCTGGGAGTTAGGGCGGCCTCCACAAATGAATTTTCAGCGGCGGGTGGGATCCAGAGCCGCCTTTACAGATAAGTTTACCACCAAAATTCAAACTATGTTTGTGAGTACAGTGCACACATATTTTTTTATATTTTATACAAAACAAAAAATATATCATTGTAAATATGTCATCAAACTTAATATACATATACACACACATGTTCAAATGTTGGACTTGGGGTTGACAATCGCGAACCACCTTTTGCCCACCCTTCTTCCTCTTATTCTCGGTGCAGGAACGACCAATAATGGAATGGGTTTTATGCAAATTTAGGTGATTATTTTATATATTTTTAATGACAGTAGTGGGTAATTTATACATAGATTTTGGGGGTTATTTTACATTGTTTTTCATAATGACAAATGTGGATCAGTATTTCTTTAGAAAATGGAATAGATCTAACGGCTACCATTGTTTGAGATGGCCTCATGTTTCTGACGATAGTGAGAATTTATAAGATTTATCTTTTTTCTGGCGCGTCTGATGAGAATTGCATTGTCTAAAAAGTAAATATGGAGTAACATGTTTGGAGCGTCTGATGACAAATGTTTGGAGTAACATGGAGCCTCTGTTTGGAGTAACATGGAGCCTCTGTTGGAGCTTCTAATTAGTAATACTAAGATAAGTATGGATGGATGGATGATTTCCTTGTTTTCTGTGGTTGAGGAAAATTGCATTGTCTCGGTTTTCTAGACTTCTACACATCAAACCTCTTTTACGGATAGTTCAGCACATATGTTTTTCTTTTGCAAATCTTAATTGTTGGGGTTGATTTATTATAAATGATGTGATATTAATAGATTAAGCTTCTATTGGATTTTATATTAAAAGATTATTAGGCCAGACTCAGTGGATAGTTTCAAGGCGTTGTTTTAAGACTGCCATGTCATATAGAATTAAATAAAACTTGAATGAAATACACACTCTCAATACAAAGTTTCATTCTATAGTTTTATAGGCATAGAGAGTTGGTAATCGTGTCAAGAGAGTTTCATCTATTTCTTCTCTCTCTTCTTAAATATATTGCCATGTCATCAAAAATATCTATGTGGCAACCTATTTAATGCAAATAAAACTCACGTGAAACTCCCACTGAAACTGGCCTTAACCGGTGGTGAACATCATGGACACGCCGTTATGATTTTATTAATTAATACATTAACTAACCTCGTGAATCGTAGTCCCTACAATTGTGCTGATATTTTATAACCAACTGACCGTGCCGCTGGAGTTTGCTTTTACAGGCAATTAGATTTTAGGCTATTTATTTATCTACTAGTATATTGCCTATGCTAACCCTACCGTAAAATACAAAACAAGATAAAATTTGTAAAAAAAATAAAACGAAAAATAGATTCATTAACATGTCTTATATATTGTATATATAACCAAATATTTTTATCATGTCACATGATTCAGTGTCCCGTGGAAAAACTTTTCATGTCAAAGTTGCCATAGCAATATGATTATATATCCTCTATTCCTCCAGCAGTCCAGCTCCATTAAAGAAAATTAAGTTTTGCTCCAACTGAAAATTTTGGAGTCATTAGGAATCGATCACTCAATATGAGTGGAGCAAGGACCCTAGATGTACTTTATGTGCCCAAACAGTGGGGATCAGAACTTAAACATACCTGAAGAGCAGCGGGTGGCGGGCTGGCCAGGCGACGGGGACGGCGGCCAGGCTAGGTCGGGGCGGGGGCGCCATGGCTGGAGCTCGCCACCGTGGGAGGGGGAGGGGAAGAAGGCGGCCGCCGCGGGGTGCTAGGGTTCGCCGAAGCTCCGTGGCCGTGAGCACGCGACCGGTCGCGGCGTATCTTCGTCCTTTAAGTTTCTGTCTAGTTTATCACTCCAATAAGTGCTTACATGTTACAACTCAGGATAACTTTCACTACAGTTTAAACGGCCACTTTCATCAGATAATAACTGAATAGCCACGTTACTGAGCAAAGGATTTAGCAGGATCAATGTTTATGACGAAAGCCATGCATCTCTGAGAAATTTCAGATTTCAGAATGAGATCGAGGTTCAGAGCTTCAGAACAAGCCCTCTGCAGAACCACAGCAGAAAGCACGGCAAAGCTCACGATCCCAGGAAATGCCGGCTGGGTTTCCGCGGCGGCTTCCCTGATGCACGCCGGCAACCATCTCTTCTTCAACCCGCGCGGGCACCTGATCCACCTGTGGAACAAGATCTTCCTGTCCGCCTGCCTGCTGTCGCTGTTCGCTCTGTGCTCACGCTCTCCATGATCTGCTCGCTGCTGGACCTCTTCTACGCCGCACACACCCTGTTCCGCTTCCGCACCGCCATCATCCGCCATCGTCGCGCGTGTTCGGGCAGGGCTTTTCGTTTCCCAAATCCGTCGCTGGTTCATCGATTCCCCCGTTCGTCCACTTTCTTCTCCGTCGAGATTTCCCATGGCCGGCGTCTTCGTCCTTCGATTCCGGGTGGACTCCGGCCACCAGCTCCCGGACCCGCGCCTCGCACCGTCGTGTGCCGCCCCACCCGACCCCCACCGGCTTGTGCAAGCACAGCACGTGCATCGCCCGGCCCGGCCTCATCACAGGCCCGGCACAGCGCGCCGCCGCCGCCGGCCTCCCAGGCCCCGCGGCCAAGGCCGCAGCCCCGCGTCCCCGTCCCGACCCCGCCTGGCCCCGCGCCCCTGCACAGAAGCACCACCACCGCCTGCCTGACCTCGCTGTGCAACAAGCCGTCTTCTCTCCGCGGCCGCTTGGTCGCCGCGCCGGTCCGCGTCCTGCCGCGGGGATATCGCGCGTGGCCGAAGGCAGGGGAAGGATGTCCGCCGCGTCCGCCCCGCACTCGAGCGAAGAATAGACGGAAAAAAAAAAAGACACGCTGAGGGATGGAACCGTGGCTGCTGGGCGCGAGAGATGGGATAGACGAGGAGGATGACAGTATGACACATACCATCCTGGACTCATAAATAATTTAGACGGTTCATTTTAGATATGTTATTTTTCTCTTTTTTTAAGGAGAGATGTTATTTTTCTACGTGCAGTTTTTTTTTGGGAGTGGATGGGAGGTTATCTCAGTGGAGAGGACGTCTTATGGGTAGACTTAGCGATAAGAATAACGGTGCATTAGCAGGATAGATATAAGAACAGTGGTAATTATTATTAAAAAAACAAAATAGATCTAATGGTTACGGATAGTTAGTCTTTCGTTTAATGGTCGGATATTTCTGATTGACGTGAAAATTTTTAGTATTTATCTTTTTTTCTAGCGCGTATAGTAAGAATCAACGTGGGACCTCCAATTAGCAATAGTAAAATTGATTAGTGGTACTTACCTTTATTAGCGAAACTTTCTGGATTCTAGCTAGCGACCCAGGCCTGTGTGAAGCAGTCAACAGGTGTGTAATGTAATGACTAATTAGAGGCACTAACAAAGCCTTAGCATGCTAGAAAAATAATAAATCTAAAAGAATTCTCACAATAATAAAAAAAGATCTTATCTTTAATTTGGTAGAATGTAATCGTCATCTCTAATAATAATCATGGGATCTATTCTGTTTTATAAGAAATATCTACCTCAGCCATTACAAAAAATACATAATGAAATCCTCTGATTTTGTATCTAAATCACCCACAATGCTATTATGAAAGATAATACAAAATAACCCCCTCAATTTGTATATATAAATTACACACTATCATTACGAAAGATAATTCAAATTAACCCCATAAGACTCATCTAAATTAACCACATCTATCATTATGTAAGATAATTTAAAATGGCCTCCTAACTTTGTATCTAATTACCCACCTACTATTATGAAAGATAATAAAAAATAATTCCTAAATATTACTAATTAGAGGCTTCAACGAAGCCTCCACATTAATTCTCACTGGACACGTTAGAAACAAAAAATCATAGAAATTCACATAATAACCAAAAACATATTTCCTTTAATTTGGTAAACTCTAATAATCATCTCTAATGTCATGGGTTCTATTATATTTCATAAAAACTAAGAAATACATAAAGTTACACTTAATTTAATCCACTTGTCATTATAGATGAGGGGATGAAATAGACGACTGCTAATAGTTAGAGACTAAATAGTCTTTTTCCCTGCCACCATTGAGAAGGAGGTCGTAGTCCTCGGGTTGCATGTAGTCCTCGGGTTGCATGAGTATGAGGATGTGCACAGCGAGGACCACCTCCCTGTAGGTGCGGTCGTGGAGGAGGCGGTACGACGGGCAAAGTGGTGACGATGATGACGCCCACATCAATGATATAGGTAGCAAACACGGCACAACAGCCAGGTGTGAAGGATGCTGGCAAGGGCACAGGCTATGATGCACTATCGTCGGAGCCTAAGAGGGAGAGGCAGCAGGCCACACACTAGCAAGAGGAAAGTAGGGTTTGGCTATGGCTAGAGAGAAAAGCTAATACGGAGGCAAAAGGGTCATTTCCCATAGCGCTCTCATGGTGATTGTCTGTTGTGCCGTGCCACGTCAGCGGAAACAACAATAATGTATTATATTTTATATTTCCAATAGAAAATACTTAAGGTGCACCATAAAACTGCCAAATGAAAGTTGTTATCTATAAGAGCATCTCCAATGGTTCCAAAAAAATCAATTGGTAAATTAATGAGTTTTCCATGTTGCCTGAAAAAGTTGGGAGCATATTTGTTGGATTCTTCCAATAGTTTTTAAAATATCGCTCCTAAAATATAGAAGACAATTGGAGGGTGGTTTGCTACAGTGAGTGGCGATGGTTTTATCTTTTTTTATTTATTTTCGCCGAATCTTTGAAAAATCATAGTAATTCACAGAAAAATCATAAAATGGAAAATCTAATTTTGTTGGACTCCACATGACTAGATCTACACAATGAACATATAATATGGTATGCTTTAGTACAAAGTTTTTGCTGTAGCTTTAGATCTATGTTTTTCTGTAATTAATTGGAATAATTCATAGCTGCAGTTTTTATGGTCTAATTATGGTGAAATTTTTATGGTGGGCTAATTATTGTATGCTTGAACTATAGTAAAAATTTCATACTCATTGGATCATGTATAACTTAGTTATAGATAAAGCATAGATTTAACAAGCATAAACCTAAATAAATCTATAACTAAGATTGGGAGTGAATTTAACAAGCATATTCATTGCCATGGGTACCTAGGGTTATACTCCTCACAGTAGTCAACCATGAATAGGTGGGGGTTATATAGATTTTTTCCTTTTTTCAATCTTGCCAAAAAAAATTGGGAGTGAATTTTAGAAACTCTTGGCGATGCTCTAAGGATGGGAAATACTTGTTCTCTTCATTTCATCCTATAGCACTTGCATCCAAGATCTCCTCACCCACAGAAGAAAGGTAAGCGCACCCCTGCAATAATGCAATTCCATGGCAGACTTCGCACTCAGTGGCTTGAGGTAGGCGGCATCGCCAATCGGCAACAAGCTCCTGGCTAACGAACATGGTTTGTGAGCTCAAAAAAAAACTAGCTAGAAGCCACCGTCCTGCCACAGTTCGGCCTCGTGATTAAAGCTGCCGAGACGAGCCCCCACAGGGAAAGCTGACACAACTTCGTATAATATAGAACGAAGACCCCGGGTGTCATTCTATTTTTGATCAGAGCATTCAAACATTAGGGACTGGCACTTTGAAAGCATGAAAGGCCACCGGCCAGCAACGGAGCTAAACACCACTTGTGCAATGATCAGTGAGTGATCCATAAACAATAGCTAGTTTTCAGTAAGCCCCAACTCATCTCAACTTATAAAACTGCATATACATTTCGTAATACGAGAAAAAAATAGAATAATGTTCAGAGAAGTGGCCTGAATATTTTGCTAATGCGCCTCCTCCCTTTGCCGGTGTACTACTGGATCAGATGTGCATGCTGACTGGCTGTTTGAGCCTTGCGTGTTGCGTCTCATTCTCTTGCATTACAGTGTTTCTTCCAGAGTCCAGTCCACCCCTCCGGCGACCTCACGTCCTCGTCGTCCTGCTCCGGAGACGCTGCTCCCTGCGCGGTTGATATTTTTAGTTCGTGTAAGATTTCTTGTGTGAACTTCTTAGATATTTTCCTGTGTTGGAACATCCTAAAATTTGCTTCTTTAGGAATAGAGTAAAAATGAGTTAATTATGTATTTTTGGTGTTCATGAAAACATAGGAAAACTATTTTTTTTCTTTCTTTTCATTAAATTAAAATTTATCATAAGGTTTAGCAACATTGTGGTGCATACATGCTAGTGCAATTGATTTATTGTAATGAGTGGTTTGAATCCAAAACCCAAAATGAATTCACATGCATTTGAAAATGGCTTTAAAATAAAATAAAACAAAAATAAAAATAAAAAATCCACCTCTCCCTGTTTTTGGCCCGAAGGCCCACGTCGGCTCTCTCCCTTTTCTCGGCCTTATGGCCTGCTCCAGCCCACCCGCACCCCGTGGCCCAATGCGCCTTGCGAGCACAACAGCCGGCTTGGAAGCCCAGTGGAGTGCCTCCCTCCTCTCACTCTCTGTGTCTAACGCCCTGGCCCCATGCCTCTTCTCGCTGACAATGCGGCCCCATGCGTCAGCGCCCTTCTCCTACCTCGCGTCGTGTGGGAGACGGACTCCCGTCCGAGGATATGCTGCCGTCCGATCCTGATTTCCGCGGGATTCGGCTTAATCTCCACGTCAGGCTCCTCTATAAAAGCGGAGGCCCCGTCCATGCCCTCTCTTCGCATCTAGGAGCAGCAGCCGCCTTGACTAGAGCCCTGCGCCGCCACAAACCCTAACCGCCGCCCCTGCTTGCTCGTCGCCGCTCTCGATCCCCTCTGCGAGTTCACCGCACCCTGCGCTTGCTCTCTGTGAAGACCCCGTGGCCACTGAGAGCCGGGTTAGCCGTCTTTGCGAACTCCGGCGAGGTCAAATTCATGCCGGCCATGGAGCCACCGTCGGGACATTACCCTGGCGACCCCCATCTCCCTCCTCCTTTTCTCAGCCGTCCGATCTGGATCGGACGATCCCATCTAGAACTTACCCCTTCGTTGTACTTTTGCAAAAGAGCCCCTCAGGTTCTTGATAATACTGCCCACAATCCCTGTCTCAGAATTAAAATCCAATTTTGATTTATTTTAATCCAAAAATCCATCTCAGTATTTACAATTTTACCATCCACCTTGTTTTATGCATAAAATCTTCGTTTTAAGTCTGATTTGACCCGTTCAAATTGCGTTAGATTCGTAATTTACATGTTAGTAACGTTGCTTAACCTATTCTGAGATTTTGAATAAAATATTAATTTGTCTAATTGATATGCAATTACCTTTCTAATTAAAAGTAATTTAGGATTTCACCTTTGCCATTTCTAGACAAAATATAAATAGTTTTATCTTGTTTTTCTAACTCGAATATAATTGGATTTAACAAAATTTGGATATTTCTCTGAAATATCTTATACATATTTTTATATAGTTAAAATGAATAAAGCTTAAAAGGTAAATCTTTCGATAGTCGTTTCTCTTTCACCTAGCTTAGATTAGTATGCTTTTTCACGCCTGTGTGTTCATAGCAACGCGTAGATTATTTTTTAAACCTTTTTATTGATTGTTGTACTGTTCTAATCTAGTCATATTTGTATGCATGTCTGTTCGGATGCTGTGTGGTGCTTTATGATCTTGTCCAGTCGGTGAGCTATACGTGGTGATCAAGAAGTAGTTCTTTGAAGCTTTGGACTTGAAGAAGGATCTGAGTTTAAGGCAAGTATAGCATGGGATCATCCTTATTGCCCTATTCACTTTAAATAACACTTATGATTCATATTGCATGTGTCTACCTTGTTAGTTTAAGGATTTCCTAGCTTTGTGCCTATACCTTGTCACCTATGGATTTATACATTGGGTAGTATGATGCTAGCGCTCAATTAAAGACCATGATCTTGTAACTTGACTAATGGTATATGCAATAAATACTAAAAGATGTTTTTTAGCAACAAGGAACAAGGGGGCTAGAGCATAGTTTTTTTTGTGATGCTCTAGATTTCTCTCCTTAAGGACTTATCTGTAAGTGATCATCTGATACTTACAGTACAACCATGAGTACTACATGGCTCTGGCTTTAGTTAAGTAGGAGGGCCTTTTCTAACTTGTTAGTGGTTACCTTTTTGGCGCAAGAGGGGTGTGTTCTGGGTTAGGTGTAGTGCAGCCTCTGTTCTTAAGAGTATAGCCTGCGTGGAATGTGCCTTAGTAAAGGGGAGTTCTACATTTACAGGCCACAAAACCTAGCAGCCCTAACTTGTTAGACGAACCTTTGAAAGGTTTCATAGTGAACCATGCCGGCGAAAGGGTAAATCACGGCTCATGGTGAAAGTGTACCACTGCAGAGTGTAAAACTGGTATATCAACCGTGCTCACAGTCACGAACGGTCTTGGACTCCTTATGGAATAGATGATCATTGATGATAATTATGTTTATGCTATTCATTATTCATGTTTACCTGATCATATGTTTAAATGGGCTTATGTTAAACTTGATGCTACTCAATTGCTTAAAATTGCAACTCAACAAAAGCTATCTACAGTTAAACCAGTGTCAACCTTTTGAGCCTCATGAACCCTATATTATATTGTTAAGTACGATATGTACTTACACTTGCTTTATTTTCAACACTTTGGAAAATTCTCGGATGGATACCAGATTGCTAAAGTCTGGATGAGTTAGGCTTGTGATCAACCAGTCAATTGTCCTTGTGGAGTGGAGTCTTCACCTGAAGATCAAAGTGTTTTTCCGCTGTCTACTATCTAAGGTCGTATATTATAAGCATTGTCTTCTGATATTACCTTTATTTGTAGTCATATGTGTGATTTAACTTCCCGAGTTCATATATAGTGTGTATCTGGTTTTATCCTTAAAACAGATGCTACATGTGTGTTCTTAACACATGACAAATGAAAGGAAAACAAATATGTTTGACTCTTGCGTCTGCTTCTGTTGCATTACAGTGCTTCTTCCGTAGTCCAGTCCACTAGTAGAGAAACGACATTTGATCTAGTTTGAAATTTGGCTGTAGTCTCGGTATTTTTTGCGCCTGGGACTAGAGAAACCTTTAATCCCAGTTGGTAGCTCCAACCGGGACTAAACGTCCCTGCTCAATGGCTACTACGCCAGGCTTTTGCTGGAGGGGACCTTTAGTCCTGGTTGGAGTTACCAACCGGGACTAAAGGTTCACTTTTACTCCCGATTTGTACCTCCAACCAGGAGTAAAAGTCTACTCCCAACTGGAGGCTCCGTCCGGGACTAGAAAGGGACATTTAGTCTCGGTTTCTGTCTACAATTGGGACTAAAGGTCCCCTCCTATATACCCCTTGTTCCTCCCCGAGCCCAAGCCACTTCGAGCTCAGTGTTCTTGCTTCATCGCCGGCCTCTCTTCTTCCTCATCACCGGTGATCACAAGATTTCTTCCATTCCTCCATCGATTCTTCGATTCTAAATGTTACCAACTTTATACTCTCATGTTTCATCAGTAGCTTATTTTATTTTGTGGACTAGATATATGTGGTTTTTTTATGGTAGATATTTTTTATTTGTAAGCCATTTAAGCTCAAAATCATTTTAAAGTTTGCATATTTGGATGAAGGAAGGTTAAAGTAGTTATTCAAAACTAGTATTGAGCTTTCATTTCTAGCATGCATAGCTCACTTCATGCTTTAGAGATATAGAGAATTTTAGGGTTTTTTTTTAATTTTATTTGTTTATAAAATGAGAAATTTATATTATATTAAAAATGATTATAGAGAGTGGATGGCAACTGCTTCCGGGTCCTCGGCCTCTCATCGGGTTACAAAGCGACTGAGGCCGGACCTCCCTCTCATTGCATGCGGCAAGTGTGAGAAGATTGTGATGGAGTACCGATTGAGGAAGGAGTGTCCCAACAAGGGCCGTATCTTCTACAAGTGTCCGGATCGCAATGTGAGTTATTTTGTCGCATTTGATGATTATGGTTAATTTATACTTATTTTCATGATGATTGTGATTAAAGTTCTAATTTTTTGTTTTAATTTCAGTGGGATGGCACTAGATGTTTAGGCTGGTACTGGGAGGAAGAGTATGTTGAACATGTGCAAAACTCTCTTGCATAGGCGGTTACGGCGGCTGATGAGGTAGTGATCCTGCTGAAGAAGCCCATAGATGTTGAATAAACGCATGATCTGTTTGTTTTAGTTGGGATTAGTCGCGAAATCCTTATGCTGCTGAAGTGCATTTTAGCTTTAGTTTTTTTAGTGATAGTTGGGATTGTCTACATTGTAGCGAGACTTTCATAAATTAATACCTTGTGTGGTGGCATGCATGTCGTATAATTAAATAAATTATGTTCTAGGTTTTAATATGGTATGTATGTCATGTAATACAGATGAGACGGTATTGGATGTACAATGCTGATTGCTGCTCCCAAGAGTTCATTGAGGGCATGCATTCTTTCTTACATGTGGCCGAGGCAAACAAACGCGATGGTTTCATGTGCTGCCCATGTGTCATATGTAAGAATTTGAAGGAATATGCTAGCTCAAGGAGTCTTTATTCACACTTGGTGAAGTCGGGTTTCATGCCAAACTATATTTGTTGGACGAAGCACGGAGAAACCGGGGTTGTAATGGAAGAAGGTGAAGAAGAACAATGGGACGATGATGACATTATTGCTGAATATGGGGCCTTCAATGATACTGCAATGGGGGAAGCTGAAGAAGAGGTAAGGGCAGAAGATGAGCCCAATGATGATCTTGGTCACAGGCCATTCGTGACGCACAAAGAGAATGTGAAAGTGAAAAGGAGAAGATCAAGTTCGAGCGCATGCTAGAGGATCACAAGAAATTGCTATACCCAACTTGTGATGCGGGGCAGAAAAAGTTGGGTACCACACTGGAATTGCTGCAATAGAAGGCAAAGAATGGTGTATCTGACAAGAGATTTGGGGAGTTACTAAAAATCCAAAAGAAGATGCTTCCAAAGGATAACGAATTGCCTACCACTACGTACGAAGCAAAACAGGTAGTCTGCCCTTTGGGATTAGAAATCCAAAAGATACATGCATGTCCTAATGACTGCATCCTCTACCATGGCGAGGAGTACGAGAAGTTAGATGCATGCCCGGTATGTCATGCATCGCGGTATAAGATCAGGCGAGATGATCCTGGTGATGTTGAGGGCGAACGTCCCACGAAGAAAATCCCTGCCAAGATTATGTTGTATGCTCCTATAATACCACGCTTGAAACGTCTGTTATGGTAGATAATATGTTGAGACACCCTGCTGATGGGTCCCAATGGAGAGCAATCGATAGAGAATTCCCGGAGTTTGCAAATGACGTAAGAAACTTAAGGTTTGCTTTAAGTACGGATGGTATGAATCCTTTCGGGGAGCAGAGCAGTAGTCATAGCACTTGGCATGTTACTCTATGTATCTACATCCTTCCTCCCTGGTTATGCATGAAGCGTAAGTTTATTATGATGCTAGTGCTCATCCAAGGCCCAAGGCAACCTGGCAACAACATCGATGTGTACCTAAGGCCACTAGTTGAAGAACTTCTACTTTTGTGGAACAGACCAGGTGTATGTGTGTGGGATGAGCACAAACAGGAGCACTTTGACCTGCGAGCATTGTTGTTTGTAACAATCAATGATTGGCCTGCTCTAAGTAATCTTTCAGAACAATCAAACAAGGGATATAATGCGTGCACGCACTGTTTCGATGACATTAAAGGTATATTCTTGAAAAAATATTGAAATGTCGTGTACCTTGGCCATCGTCAATTTCTTCCTGTGAATCACCCCCTAAGAAAGAAAGGCAAGCATTTTAAAGATAAGGCAAACCACTAGACCAAGCCGGGCAACCGAACTGGTGATGATGTACTCAATATGGTCAAGGATGTGAAAGTAGTATTTAGAAAGGCATATGGCAGCAAACCTGTTCCAAACGACGCCGATGGTCATGCACCCATGTGGAAGAAGTCTATATTTTGGGAGCTACCCTATTGGCAAGTCCTAGAGGTTCGTAGCGCGATCGACGTGATGCACCTGACGAAGAATCTTTGTGTGAATCTGCTAGGCTTCATGGGTGTGTATGGGAAGTCTAAGGACACACTTGAAGCACGACAGGACCTGCGGTGTTTTAAAGAACAAGACAACCTGCATCCAGAGAAGACAGATGATGGACGCCATTACTTAAGTCCTGCCAGCTACACTCTTAGCAAAGAAGAGAAGGAAAGCATGTTTGAATGCCTAGCAAGCATCAAGGTACCATCGGGATTCTCCTTGAATATAAAGGGTATAATAAATGTGCCAGAGAAGAAATTCCTAAACTTAAAGTCCCATGACTGCCACGTGCTCATGACACAATTGCTTCCCATTGCATTAAGAGGAATTCTACCTCCAAATGTACGTCTAGCCACTGTGAAGCTATGTGCATTCCTAAATACAATTTCTCAGAAGGCAATCGATCCAATGGATCTAGCTAAACTACAGAATGATGTGGTTCAATGTCTTGTCAGCTTTGAGTTGGTGTTCCCTCCTTCCTTCTTTAATATCATGACACACCTCCTAGTTCACCTGGTCAAGGAGATTAGCATTCTCGGTCCTGTGTTCCTGCACAACATGTTCCCCTTTGAGAGGTTCATGGGAGTCCTAAAGAAATATGTTCACAACCGTGCTCGACCAGAAGGAAGCATCGCCAAGGGCTATGGAACAGAGGAGGTCATTGAGTTTTGTGTTGACTTTATTCTCGACCTTGACCCGATTGGTGTTCCTGAATCGCGACACGAGGGGAGACTAAGTGGAAAAGGGACACTAGGGAAGAAACCATATATTGGTATGCAGGACAATTATTTTAATAAAGCACACTACACAGTTCTGCAAAACTCCTCTTTGGTGGATCCATATATCGAGACACATAAAGAGTTGCTTCGATCCGAGTTTCAAGGGAAGTCTGAAGCTTAGATTACGCGTCAGCACATGGAAACTTTCAACGACTAGTTGCGAAAAGAATGTCAGGGTGATGAGAGTATTGATAAGCAACTTTATTTGTTGGCTAGGCAGCCATCATGGCATATCCTCACATACAAAGGGTACGAGACAAATGGGAATACATTTTACACAGTAGCCCAAGATAAAAGGAGCACCAACTAAAACAGTGGTGTCAGCATAGATGCCACCGACCCTAATGGAAATAAGCAAACATATTATAGCAGCATAGAGGAGATATGGGAACTAAACTATGCACCTACTTTTAAAGTACCTTTGTTCAAGTGCCAATGGGTAAAGGCGACTGGAGATGGGGTAGCAGTCAACAACCAATATGGAATGACAACCGTGGACCTCAACAATATTGGGTACAAAGACGAACCGTTCATCCTTGCCAAGGATGTGAATCAGGTGTTCTATGTCAAGGACATGGCTACAAAACCAAAGAAAGGGAAAAACAACAACGACCCAATCAATGAGCCAAAGCGCCACATAGTTCTTTCAAGGAGAAGAAACATCATCAGAATTGAAGACAAGTCAGACATATCAGAAGATTATGAAAAGGATGACCGAATTCCACCCTTCACAGTGACTAAAGACCCAAGCATCCAGCTAAATGATGAAGACACTCCATGGTTACGGCGCGATCATAACCAAGGGATATATGTTAAGAAAAAGTTCACTACTGTGCCCACTTGATATATATAGTGATGTATTAGACCTATTATATAATAATTGTGACTTCAGATTTTATTGTCGTGTTTTCATATTTTCTACGGTTCAAATGAATTTTCTACTAGATGGTGGATTTCCCGTGGAGAATGTGTGATGAAAAACCAAATGATGAACGTTAATAAGATGTGAAAACTAATTTCCTGTCCAAACACAATAGTTTTAATGATTTTAATTAAGTAGTATATTTTTGCATGGTGTAAATTGTAATTATTATTTACACTATGTCAAATATTTATACAGTAAAATAAAAGAGTTTAGTTTACAAATTTTTGTTGCGTATAATAATGCAAAACCAAGTCCAAGAATTTTTTTTATAATTTTTTTGGATAATATTTTATTTATTAGGCAATTAATAACTCTCTGTATATTTATATAAAAGAAATATATAAAAACGAAAAAAACTTATGGTAATTGAAGAAAGCCAACTGCAGCTCCCCCTTTACTCCCGGCTGGATCAACCACCCGGGACTAAAGGTGGTGCTTTAGTCCCGGGTGTATACACTAGCCGGGACGGATCCCCCTTTACTCCCGGGTGGATCAACCACCCGGGACTAAAGGTAGAGCAGCAGTTTTCGTAGCCCGCTCAAATGCCCTTTACTCCCGGATCGTGGGTACACCCGGGACTAAAGCTCAGACCTTTAGTCCCGGTTGTAATAATAGCCCGGGACTAAAGATGCTTTAGTCCCGGTTGGTAGCTCCAATCGGGACTACAGGTATCCCTTTATAAACCAAGCCCTAGTTCTCTTCCTCTCTGTCTCCGCCACGCCGTCGCCTTATCTTCTCCACCAGATCGATCCAGCAGTGCCGCCGCTCCCAGGCGACCACCCTACCCTCGCCTCATCAGCGCGCCTCTTCTCCGGCCGGCCAGCGTGCTTCTTCTCCGGTTAGCCAGTGCGCCTCGCTCGTCCTCGCTAGAGCGCACACTGTCCTTGTCCCTGGCCCCCACCTCGCTCGTGCTCACCGGAGCGCGCCAAGCCTTCACCGCGCTGCCTCATCGGAGCTCGCCTGAGCCTACCCCGAGCACGTTGCCTCACCGGAGGGCGGCCGAGCCTTCCCCGTGCTGCCTCACCAGAGCTCGCCCGAGCCTTCTCCGAGCGCGCTGCCTCACCGGAGTGCGGCCGAACCTTGTAATTAGTTTCTCTTGTATGTGCCTGTCTATAGCATTGTATGTTTGAGCGTGTTTGAGTTTCTGTAAAACGCGACGTGCGGGACGGCGGAGAACTCATGCTACCGATCGACTCCACGCAGCTGTGGTACCCAACGGTGCGGCTCATTTCCATCGATAGCGCCAGGTAGGCGTCAGTCGTCGTTCAGCTCAGCCAGTCATGGTTTTGCGGTTGTGTTGCTATCTTGTGCACTTCGTTCGTAGAATCGGAGCCTGAACAGCCGGCCTGACAGTTTTCGTTGCGTTGCTGCGGTCCGGGGTGCAATGCAACGCAATGACAATTGACAATGCGTTGCTAGGTCAAAATATGGTCGTTTCTATGGCCTCTGCGACTAAACATTTTATTTTAACTTTTTATGAAATAAAAAACTTAGAAAGTAGTTAGAAAATTATAGAAAATTCGTACTAGTTGAACTTGCGGACCGTGATCAGCTCGGCGAGCATGTTCTCTGCCGAGCGGTAACAGACATTAAGGAGGAGCTTTGATTCTACGAGGGAGAGTGACAACGGTTGTGGAAGACCGTGTTCCCTTCCTCGTAGAATTAGAGCTCTTCCTTGGCCAAGTACGGTGCCGTCCGGTGGAGAAATGCTCGCTGAGATGATCACGTAAGCAAGGTCAACTAGTACGGATGGTGATTTATTGAAACATATTTTTGAGCTATAATTTGATGGATATTTGATAACTTTAGACCTACAAATGTCACAAATGTTACTATCCTCGGCAACCTAAACGCCCGCGAGCTCGTCGATATCTAGCAGGTCACTTAGAATTATTTTTTCCAGTGAAATAAAATACTTAGAAATCATGCCTTTTATTTTTTAGAATTAATTTTTTCATGAAATGAAAAACTTAGAAAATAGTTAGAAAATTGTAGAAAATCCGTATTAGTTGAATTTGCGGACCGTGTCCATCTCGACGAGCATGTTCTCTGCCGAGCGGTAACGGACGTCAAGAAGGAGCTTTGATTCTACGAGGGATAGCGGCAACGGTCGTGGAAGACCGTGTTCCCTTCCTTGTAGAATCGGAGCTCTTCTTTGGCCAAGTATGGTGCCGTCCGGTGGAGAAATGCTCGTCGAGATGATCACGTCAGCAAGGTCAACTAGTACGGATGGTTATTTATTGAAACATGTTTTTGAGCTATAATTTGATGGATATTTGATAACTTTTGACCTACAAATGTCATCTGCAAATGTTACTATCCTCAGCAACCTAAATGCCCGCGAGCTCGCCGATATCGAGCAGGTCACTTAGAATTATTTTTCCATGAAATGAAATACTTAGAAATCATGCCTTTTATTTTTTAGAATTAATTTTTCCATGAAATGAAAAACTTAGAAAATAGTTAGAAAATTGTAGAAAATCCGTACTAGTTGAATTTTCGGACCGTGTTCATCTCGGCGAGCATGTTCTAAGTTGAATTTGCGGACCGTTTACATCATGTGAGCTACATATTCCAAAAGAGAATGCCACAATCATGGTGGTTCTCGGTGTTTTTTCTCCTCCAGATCCTACCAAGACACCAAGAATCCATAGGGCAATAATACCATCTGGATATGTTAGCGTCTCAGTGGATAGAGTTAACAAAGGTTTTAGTGATCTGGCTCTTGACATTCCAGGAGGTGATGGGGAGAAGACTCTAGGAGAAGCAGAGAAGACATTTATACTATGGCGCAAGCGCTACATCATTATTCCCAGGGTCTCTAGTCCACCGCCGCTTCCTCAATTGCCAGACAATAGGTGCGGACATAAGTGAATAAAAAAATCACTAATTTTCTATTGACATGCATGATTAAAAATAACAATTACTTATACCTAATTATTTTTTTTTTGTACTCACACAGCAGGGTCTCTGCCAACCTAAGTCCAATTATCCAATCTCCAGATCATCATAGTGCTCCGAGAAATCAGGTGGCAACGCCGCCACCGCTGCCACCTCCAAGGATGTCTCCAACGCCTTCAAAGAGGTCTCCAACGGCTTCCCCGTCTCCCTTGATGACTAAAAAGAAGCCAGCTCCTAAGAGGTCCGCCCCGCAAACGAAGCCGTTGGCTCACCAGCCGGCAAAGAAGAAAGCCACATCTAATCTAGTTATTCCCCAAAAACTGTCTTACAAGAAAAGTGAAAAGGAATTAAATGCTACAGTACAAAAAAGATGTGGACAGTTTCTTCGAAAAAGTGAAAAAGCAACGAGAAGCGAGGGAGAACCCGAAGAAACCGTACTTCTACCTACCTCCAAATCTTCTAAGAAAGAAGGTGGACCAAAAAAGCGGGAATCTCATAAGACTCTGCCAAAATCGGACTACGACCGCTCTCTCACCAAGTCATTTGAGGCGGCGCAGAAAAAGACTAGACCAGGGAAATGTGTTGCACAACTCGGACAACAATCGCAACAATCAGTCCCCCCTCTTGTCGTTCGTAATGAATATGGTTTGAACTTAGACTTAGACGTCGATTTTGAGGAGCTGGCTTGGTTTTACGAGCAAACTGGTTTGGACCATACCCAAGTGCTCGCTGAAGGACCATCTGCTCCGAAAGTGGATCATTAGAAGAAATTTGAACATGGAAAGAGTCTATGCAACCCTGAGGCCTTAGGTGAACTGGGTACGCAAATGTACCTGCTAAACAAGTGGTACATGGCGGCGTGTGAATGGGGAGAGGCATTTGTTCCTGTCAGAGTTAGAAACCAATATTACTTTCATAGCGATGACGTTATATATGTCGAGTTTGTAGAATTACACCAACTATGCCACCTGGACTCTCTCGATAAAAGTCTCATTAGCTGCTATTGTCTGTAAGTGTGATTATTTTCTACTATTAAAGTGTATATATATAAAGCTACATGTATATATATATATAAATTATATATTCTCACACTATATTTTTATATATGCAGATATGAGATGACAGAACTCAGAAAAAGAAAGGATAATGATGTTGGTTTCATTGATCCAAATGTCGTATTCAAACACCCTAACCCCCGCCTCAATGGAAAGCTGAACTCGAGAAAAATCTCATAAGGTTCTTAGTGAACCAACAAAACAAGAACATACTCTTTCCCTACAACTTCAAGTGATTGTTAAATAATTAATGTCGATCATATGGACATTTGTTCAATTATTTGCTTACTAGCTAAGCTATCTCCCATATATATACATATTGACTCTAGTTAATGTCGATCATATTTGTGTATAAAAATATATGCAGCAATCACTGGATATTGATGGTCATCGATATGGCCAATAGTGGCTTGAGCATCTTAGACTCGTTAAGAAAAGAGCAAACAGAATACCAAGACATGATAGATATTATCCAAGGGTAATTTGATCTCTCTAGCAACTATATATACCCCGATCTCTTAACTGCAACAATTATTAAAGGCCAAATTAATTTTTTATTTTATTGGGCGCAGTGTTTGAAAAAGTTTCACTGAGGAACACCACATGAAACATTGCAAAGCGCCACTAGATGTAATCGCACACAAAGTAAGTACTAGCTACATTTATAATTCGCCGGATCTTTTTTCTTGTAAAAGTGGGTTCTGAGGCAAGAATAGGGGAACAACTACTGCGGATACTATGTTTGCGAGTTCATCATGGTGTACGCAAAAAGAACTCCTGAAGAGATCCTCAAAGTACGTTATATAAATATATTCATATATTCATAATTTCTTTTGTTGCTCATATATATAAGTAATCACGTGACCAACACACACATATATATATATATTAATATTAATATTAATATTTTTCCTTTAACTTTTATTAAAGACTCTATGGTTGAAGAAAAAAGTCATACGACGTGACTAACTGAAAGCAATTCAAGAGACTATAGCAGGATTTCTTAATGACCAGGTCCTCAACCCCGCCGGCGAGTTCTACAATGACGTCAACGAAACATGGAAGCCAAACCAGATGGAGTGAATTTGTTATCCCAAGGATATGATAGAATATACAATGCAAGCTTTAATTGTTATATATATATATTATATGTACATAAAATAACGTACAATATATGTATATGCATGTAATATATTCGTTAGTTTCATACTTTAGTTTGTACAAAATGTTCGAACATTATAAACGTGTAGAATACGTATATTACTAGCAGCATAGAATGCGTATTCAAAAACCTATTCAAAAACCAAAACGAATCATCAATTAAAAATAGAAACAAAAAGAAAAAAAAAAGAAAACCTTTAGTCCCGGTTGGTAATACCAACCGAGACTTAAGGGCCACCCCACGTGGCCAGGCCGAGAGGCCTCTTTAGTCCCGGTTGGTCTACCAACCGGGACTAAAGGTGGTCCCGAGCGAAAAACCGAGACTAAAGGAGGGACCCTTTAGTCCTGGATTGGTGCTCCCGGTTGAGAAACCGTGATGGAAGGGATTTTCCAACCCTGAGTAAAGCCCATTTGTGGTCCATCCCTCCGGCGACCTTGCGCTCGTCCTCCAAAGCTTGCTCCGGAGACGCTGCTCCCTAGGCCGTTGAAATTTTTAGTTCGTGTAAGATTTCTTATATGAACTTGTTAGCTACTTTCCTGCGTGTTCCTTTAACACATGAGAAATGAAAGGAAAACAAATCGATTTGTTCGCTATTCTTCACTTCTTTCAGTTTCAGTAATTTTATCTCGTCTTTTCGATTCCAGGTTTTCCATCGACTCCTTTGCTGTCTTCACCAGTTGTTTCCCCTCTTCAGGAGCACCTCATCCATATTACAAAAAAAAATCAGTGTTCTGTTCCTGCTTCCCATCGTCAATCCTTTCATCTATCTTGTTCATGTTTCATCCATTTTGTCCTGATTTTCTTGGTCACTAGACACACAAAAAAAAACATCATCTACTCGTTCATTTCTCCACTACCACAAAAAGAACTGGAAAATCCCAAAAAGAAAAGGAAGAAGCATCTGACATCTTGTACTCATTCATTTCTTCCCTACCAGGAAAAAAAAAACTTAAAAAAAAACAGCTTTGTTTCTGATTCGCATTGACCATCCATTCACCTATTTTGTTCCTTCCATTATCAGTTCACTCTTTCATCTTCTTTCCATCTGGAAACATTTGCATCCAAGATCTCTTCGCTCGGAAAAGAAGGGGAAGCACAAGCCACTGCATCCATGGCGGACTTGGCGCTCTCTGGCTTAAGGTGGGCAGCATCGCCAATCATCAACAAGCTCCTAGCTGATGCTACAGATTACCTCAGCGTGGACATGGCGCGTGAGCTCCAAAAACTAGAAGCCATCGTCCTGCCACAGTTTGACCTGGTGATTCAAGCGGCAGAGAAGAGCTCCCACAGGGTCAAGCTCAAGGAGTGGCTCCGGCGGCTCAAAGAAGCCTTCTATGATGCTGAGGACAACCTCCTCAAGCGCAAGGCAAAGAGTGGGAAGGATCCCTTGGTAAGGGAGGATGAAGCTTCCTCCATTGCATCGACCATCATGAAGCCACTTCGTGCTGCTAAGAGTAGGGCACGCGACTTGCTCCCTCAGAACAGAAAGCTAATTAACAAGATGAAAGAGCTCAAGGACATCCTGGTTCAAGCCAAAGAGCTTCGGGATCTTCTTGGCTTACCACATGGCAATACCGTCGAGTGGACACCAGCTGTACCAGCAACCGTTGTTCCTACAACTACATCACTTCCCACTTCAAAGGTTTTCGGTCGTGACAGGGATCGTGATCGTATAGTGGATTTTCTTCTCGGCAAGACGGCAACTGAAAAGGCAAGTTCAGCGAGGTACTCAAGTTTGGCCATTGTTGGAACGGGAGGAATGGGAAGTCCACTTTAGCACAAGAGGATAGAAGAATGCTTTGATGTCAGGATGTGGGTCTGCATCTCACGCAAGCTTGATGTCCGTCGTCACAAAAGGGAGATTATTGAGTCCGCAAAAAAGGGGGAGTGCCCACGTGTTGATAATCTCGATACTCTCCAGTGCAAATTATGTGATATACTACGAGAGACACATAAATTCTTGCTTGTCTTGGATGATGTTTGGTTTGAAAATTTTGATAGTGAGACGGAGTGGGACCAACTCCTCGCTCCATTAGTCTCTAAACAGTCGGAAAGCAGAATTTTGGTGACTTCTCGACTCGAAATGCTTCCGGCCGCTGTTTGCTGTGAACAAGTTGTTCGTTTGGAAAATATGGACGGTACAGAGTTCTTGGCTCTCTTTAAACACCACGCTTTCTCTGGAGTAGAAATTCAAGACCAACTGTTGCACACAAAGCTAGAACATATTGCAGAGGAGATTGCTAAAAGGCTTGGACCATGTCCTTTGGCAGCAAAAGTTCTGGGTTCCAGGTTGAGCGGAAAAAAAGATATCGCTGAATGGAAAGCTGCACTAAAGCTCAACGAATTAAGTGTGCCCTTGACATCTCTGTTGTGGAGTTACGAGAAGTTAGATCCACGACTGCAAAGGTGCTTCTTGTTTTGCAGCTTATTTCCAAAAGGTTATAGATATGAACCTAATGATTTGGTTCGCTTTTGGGTTGCAGAAGGGTTTGTTGATTCGTGCAATTTGAGTAGTAGGACAGTGGAAGATGTTGGGTGGGATTACTTCAACGATATGGTCTCTGGATCTTTCTTCCAACAATTGGGTTCTAGTTCAGAATATACCATGCACGATATCCTTCATGATTTGGCAAAGTCACTCTCTACAGAGGACTTCTTCAGATTAGAAGATGATAATGTGACAGAAATACCATGCACTGTTCGACACCTATCTGTTGGTGTTGAGAGTTTGCAAAAGCATAAGCAAATTGTCTCCAAGCTGAGTCATTTACGTACTATTATCTGCATCGATCCACTAATAGATAATGCAAATCATATTTTTTATCAGATACTGTGGAGCTTGAAGGAGTTGCGTGTATTGTATTTGTCGTTTTACAACAGCAGCAAGTTACCTGAATCTGTTGGTGAGCTGAAGCTCCTTCGGTATTTGGACCTCACAAGAACATCGGTGTCTGAATTTCCTAGATCATTATGTGTTCTTTACCATTTACAGTCACTTCAGGTAAACCATGGGGTGAAGAGGTTGCCTGACAAAGTTTGCAATTTAAGTAAGTTAGGGCATCTGGAAGGGTGCATGGATCAAATTCCCAACATTGGCAAGCTTACTTCGTTACATTACAACAGCTACATCTCTTCTCTGTGCAGAAGAAGCAAGGATATGAGTTGCGAGAGCTGAAGGACTTGAATGAGCTTGGTGGAGGTTTAACAGTAAGAAATCTTGAGAATGTCATTGGAAAGGATGAAGCCTTAGAGTCGAAGCTATATCAGAAATATCGCCTTAAAGGGTTGACGCTTGCCTGGAGTTGCAAGAATGGCACAGATGCAGAGGATATTTTGCATTTGGATATTCTGGAAGGTCTGAGACCGCCACCCCAACTGATTGACCTCACAATCGAAGGTTACAAATCTGGCACATATCCTAGGTGGTTAGTTGAGCGATCCTATTTTGAGAATTTGGAACGGTTTACGCTCGATGACTGCAGCTTGCTAGAAGGCCTACCACCAGATACAGAGCTCCTTCAGCATTGCTCTACTCTGTACCTATCGGACGTTCCAAATTTGAAGACATTATCATGTCTTCCAGCAAGCCTTACAGATTTGTCAATCCGCGGCTGCCCACTGCTTACGTTTGTCACAAAAAATCAGGTCGAGCAACCTGACTTGAGGGAAAATATAATGAAGGCAGATGACCTGGCGTCTAAACTTTCATCGATGTGGGAGGTGGATTCAGGATCAGGTGTTAGGAGAGTACTGTCGAAAGACTATTCATGTCTCAAGCAGTTGATGACACTGATGATGGATGATGATATATCACAACATCTTGAAATTATTGAAAGTGGTCTGGAGGAAGGAGATAAAGTATCGGTGAAAGAAAATATGATCAAGGCATGGCTTTTTTGCCATGAGCAGAGGACAGGAGTCATTTATGGAAGGACCATGGAGCTGCCACTTGTTCTACCATCAGGACTCCGTGATCTTTCTCTTTCGTCATGTAGTATTACAGATGAAGGTTTAGCTATTTGCCTTGGTGGCCTCACTTCACTGACAAGATTAACATTGGAATATAATATGGCATTAACTGCACTTCCGTCAGAAGAGGTGTTTCAGCAATTGGCAAAGCTTGACTCGTTGGGAGTAGAAGGTTGTTGGTGTCTCAGATCACTGGGGGCTTACATGCTGCTCCATCTCTTTCCAGTCTTTACTGTTGGGATTGCCCTTGTTTAGAGCTGGCACGTGGAGCAGAATTTATGTCGTTTAACCATGCTAAGGAGCTCCGTATATCTGGCTGCATTCTTGCAGCCGATTCATTCATTAATGACTTGCCACACCTGAAATCTCTTTCCATTTATCGTTGCAGAAGCTCCCCATCCTTATCGATTGGCCACCTGACCTCCCTTGAATTATTGGATCTCTTTCTTGAAGGCTTGTCTTCCCTGCAACTCAAGCGCCTAAGGTTGATAGATGTTCCAAACCTCAATGCCAAGTGCATCTCACAGTTTCGTGTCCAGGAATCGCTCACCGTTAGTAGCTCCGTATTGCTCAACCACATGCTCATGGCTGAAGGGTTTACAGTCCCACCGTATCTTTCTCTTCGATATTGCAAGGAGCCCTCAGTTCCGTTTGAAGAGCCTGCAAATCTCTCATCTGTGAAGAGCCTGACGTTTTGGACGTGCGAAACGGAGTCCCTGCCAAGAAATCTAAAATTTCTCTCCAGTCTTGATATCCTTGATTGCCCCAACATAACATCTTTACCAGATCTGCCGTCCTCCCTCCAGCGCATAACTATACTGGATTGTGATGCCTTGAAGGAGAACTGCCGAGAGCCTGATGGAGAAAGCTGGCCAAAGATTTCTCACATCCGCTGGAAGGACATTTCTGTATATTGAACTTTCTTCTTAGACTTGCCACTTGAAAGTAATGAAAAGGTAAAGATTCCACTGATTCATTCGTGAGGACTAATTAAGTTTCTCTTCCAGTATTTAACATACTTCATTCATGCTCCAACCAGCCACCTTGAGGTCACCCCGTCGTGGGCGCCGTCGTCTCTACAGCAGGTTGTAAGGGTAGGGGAATGGGTCAGACTCTCCGTTGACCCAGTTCAAGTCAAAAGGCAACCCACCATTGCTGCGACGCCGCTTGCATTGCCAGCGCCCCGGCCATCGTGAATTGGAAGGCCTCCGTGAGTCCCATCGATTCTCAGACTGCCGGTTTGTTTGTTCCTCTTATATCATGCGTTTCACGTCCTGTTATTCCTTCCTTGGTCATTAACAATTGCCAGCACGTATTTCTCTGATGGTACAATAAGCCTCCAACTGTGGTTATCGCCTTGAGGCGAATTGATCGATTGTTTGTAATAAGAACAGCTACACTCTCACGTGGCTGTGCAAAGTTTCTAATAAATATTGAAAAAAGCGATTGCCAACGCGCTGTGGTGTGTTCCTAATACATTCTGATTTTCTTTGCTTCCGTGCTTCTGTCGTGGTCGATGGTGTTTGCTCATGTGTGCTCTGAGTTTTCATGTGCTCAAGTTATTCAAGAAGAAGTTGACTGCGTTGCTGGTGTTATATGATGTGGTGGAGCGTAGCCGTTGTTCCTGCTGCTCTGCTTCAAACGAGCGACGAAGACGATCTGGGCCGGCCGAAATAGATGAGTTACGGAGTCCAATACTGCAATATCCGTTCCTGTTCTGTTCAGCGTTTTCCCGTCCCCCGTTCGGCCCTTCTCTTCTGTTCCAGCGCAAAGCCGAACGCTGAACCCTGCGTGTCGCCGGTCTGGCCGGGGTCAGGTCTCGCCGCCTCGGGGATTACTGTTACTGCGGCAGTTGAGGGACGCGGTCGTGCTGGAGGAACAGACCACGGCAGAGGAAGGGGAGGAGAGGTGACAGGCACCGTAGCCCTAGTACAGCCCCGACGAGCAATAGCATAGGCGTCATCGCTGGAGCTTATCAGTCAGAATCAGCCATACTTTTCAGCAATACAAATAGTGTTTTTCTCTCACGATAAATCAGCCTAACAAATCAGCCGCAGCAGTACTAGTACAAGACACTGGTCAGCGGTCAATCAAAATTTGTCTATCCTCTTGTGTTTTGATCAGTTCATATATGGTGAATTATATGGATTATCGAATAAAAATTCTTCTTAATTGATTTTCCATGTGAGCGGTGACCACATTCCACCGTTTGTTGGATATAAGTGAGGTGGCCGTCTGTGCGCCTTGCTTTTCATTTGGGCTATGTTTAGGCAGTGTTTGAGTTGCAAATGCTGTTCTTCGCAATGACTCGTTTTTCATACAAGTTGTTTAGGCAGTGTTTGAGTTGCAAATTGCAGATCAGGAAAGCAAGTATCTTAACTCCAAGAGAAAGAGGAGACCTACGCCCCTCGCAGGCGCCTCCTCCCCGCCGTCATCGGAGCGAGCACCCACCTCCCCCTCCCCTCCCCTTCCTCTATCCCCTTCGCGAGCCACCTCCCCCAGCCATGCACGGCCGCTCCACCACGCCACGGCTCCTACCCATCGCCGTCGTCGCCACCGCTGACTGCCGTCCCGGCAACGGCAGCTGCCTCCCCCTCACCCAACCTCCCTCCTTCCTCACCCCCACCCCCCGCACGCGCCCCCCTCCTCTGCAGCGTGGCCTTGACACCGGCACCTACGGAAGTGGCGGGCCGAAGCCATGCCACGCGGGCCGCTCACCGCGGGGAGCCGGGGAAGCGAGCGTGACGACAACACCGACCATCGGGTCCTAGGCGTCCCGCCAGCCGTCGACGCTGCCGGCCGGCACATGGAGCGTTGGCTGCGCCACGTCCCCGGTCGCCAACGATCTCCTTAGATCCGCTCGATCCGGGCCCAAGTACAGGCCTTCTGGGCCCGTGCGCGCCCCTCATCCAAGCCGGACGGAGGCCACCGCGATGCTACTGGCCACCCCGGTTGCCCCCTCTCACCAACCGCGGCTCCGTACTACCCAGGCTGCTCCTTAGGGGCGCTCGAAGCGCTGTCAGTGGGCGGATGACGACAGCCTTGAGGAGTCCGATGACGACCGCTCCACAATCCCTAGCTGGATGTCATTCATCGTCTAGCTAGGCCGTTCATTGCATCCCCTACGCGCGTCCAGCCTCACTCAATTGTGGTTCTGGGCCGCGGTGCAGCGGACACAGGACGACAAGGCCCTGGGCGAAGGCGGCAAAAGCGTAGCTGGCCACGCCCCAGCTGGTGTGCAGCCTACCTTCTCGGGCAGTGGATGTCCGCGTCCCTACCCACCGATGCCTCGGCCCTCGCGGACGGGTCTCCGCCTCCAACGATGATGGGTGGTGGGAGATCCTCCCTCGGCGAGAGATGCGACATGTGGCTACCTCGGTTGAGCCTTGCCGCGTCCCAAAGCAGCTCCTGCAGACCCAGAAGATCCTTGCAGAGCTTCGCAATAGATGCTTCAACTTTCTTTCATACTCGCACCGAGTAGCGACTTGCCGGTTGCACTGCCATGGCATTGCCTGTGCTACCACGGCTTCCGCCACCTTGCTAGGGACTGCAGGCGGCCCAGGTATACCATGACGACGATGGCAAAGGGTGGCGACCACCCACTGGCCTCCCAGACCGCTCCGCACGATGGTCCATCGAGCCCAGATGGGGCCACGTAGGTGTCGTGGGGGGCGTCAACGGCTTTCATCAGTGCTGACGCCGGCGGCGCCAAAGTAAGATAGCGAGGGACGTCACCACGGTTGCGCCTACCACTGACGCCGACGCCGCCGCTACTCATGCTACCGCAGAGAGCCTCCCCGAGCCAGATCCGCTGGCGTTGGCACTGTGCGCAAGCGTGGGGCAATGCCGTGTGGGTTGTCTCGGATGAACCAATACTAGAGGAGCTCGCTGCCTTACTCGCCGCGACTCATCCCGCGGCGACACCGGCGGCCGATTCTCAGGAGGTTGACGCATCGTTGGTGGCCACCTGTGCATGCATGCTGCCGCGCTCTCTAGGAGAAGCAGCTGGTGTTGGCCCACAATGTCGAGCCTATAGGCTTTGGCGTGTGCTCTAGAGCTTCTTTGGCGACGGCTGCTCAGTGGACGACGGACTCGCTTCCGCTGTCGCCTACACAAGGACGGGCAGAGGCCACACCGCCACAGCTGGGGAAGCTCGTTTGCAGATGCTGGAGTGCCTAGGATGGAGACGACTTCCCACTTGGGTTCGGGTCGTCCAAGCACCAGGCGGACGCTAGCCCCACGATCACGTCTACGCCAATGCAGGACGCACATCCGGCCGACGACGACAATGACTCCTCCCCCACACGCCGCCTCCAGAGCTTCACCAAGTGAATACTTTGGAAGGTTGCCTCTCCGCTCTTGCCTTGGCCTCCCATGCAACCGACAGCCACTACGCCGGTCCTACCGCTGCGGAGCAAGCGCTTGGCGACTCAAGGCCTCTCTCGGGTGCCTGCTTCCCAGCGAGGTGAGGTCCTCATCATACAATGCTTCGGCCTGACTACAATATTTTCCACGCCAAGCGCGTCCAAAAAGAAGGCTTACGAGGAGCTCTTCGAGGCGGTCCCGAGTGGTTCCAATGTTTTGAGGGAACAAGTGGTTCCAATGTCGAAGCGTCGGGCGCCCTATGTGCCGACACCGGGATAGGACACGCAAGAAGCAGCGACGACGGAAAGCCATTTCTTTAGTCAAAGTGCCACCCGTCTCTTGGTTGTCTAGCTTCTGAGTAATACAATACCTTGTGTCAGTACACTAGGATGGTCCGGCCTTAGGCTGCTCCTTCTAGACCTCCTAGGGCGCTCACTTGAAGCGCGACGTTTATATGTTTAAACTCTTCTATCTTAATTTAAATGATCTTTTGCGTATTCGAGAAAAAAAAATCTTAACTCCAGCTGTGATGCCTATGCTAGTGCTCGGCTAAAGGATAAAGCATTGCACGATAACTCATCCAATCCAAGTAGTACAAGGCCAAAGGCTTGCGGATAACATTTTTGATAAATTCATAGATCTTGTCTACTCCGTGTTCGCCTTCATTCATTTATTAAAGGGAGGGTACGATCGAACCGTTGCTTTCTCAAGGATAGAAACGAAACCCGGTAAAGCTGCCCAGAAGCTTCCTTTGTCTGTTTTTATGGTGACTAATCCACTCCAAATGCAGGTCCCAATAACAATTGGCCTTGTTCAACGATGAACAATAATACTGGTGCTCCTATTTCAGAGCAGTCCCAATCGATAGATCTTATCTACTCCTCTTTCTCCACCCGCAGAAGGCCAGTAGACCCTCAGCAGCCAGCAACACCATCGGTCTGCTCTACGTGAAACCACAGAACACATCATGACCAGCAATCAGCACGGCATCAGCTATCTTTTCCGGTATTATTCCTGATTTCCCTGGCCAGCACCCAACAGATCAAGCTGCTTCCCTCCGTCGCTGAGGGTGTGTGTATCCCTTACTCTTGGCTGACTGCCTGTTTGTTCTCTTGAAGTGCAGTGCTTGTTCAAGAGTCCCGTCCACCACTCCGGCCACCTCACGCTCGTTGTCGACACCGGCTCTGGCAACTCTGCTCCCCGCGCCCTTGATTCACTTGGTGTAACACCGTGTAAGATCACCAATCTTCACTCTTGGTTTGTTGTGTTAACTTGTCAGTAGCTAATTCGATCTGTGTGCCGTAGCACATGAGAAAGAAAAATAATCGGTTTGTCTTCCATTTTTCCAATCAGAATCACTAATTCTATGCGTCTTCCCAATTCCAGGTTCTCTCCACTCCGTTGATGTCCTTATAACAGCTTCCATCGTCCATCCATTCATCTTTCTTTTCCTGTTTCATCCACGTCCTTTTCTGTTTCTCTTCGTCACCTGACACACGCACCCTACATCTTCAACTTGTTCATTTCGCTCCTACAACAAGAAAGAAAAAAAAAGAAACCTCACCAAAAAAAACGAAGAAAAAAAAAGACATTGCCGATTCACTTTGCTTGTTTCCCATCGTTTACCTTTCCCAGCAACCAATCACTTCATGCCATAGCCAATACACCTGTCCTCTTCTTTTCATCTCAAAATATTCATCTAAGATTTCTCCAGTCTCCACCCGCAAAGTAAGGGGAAGCACAAACCACTGCAGTTCCATGGCGGACTTGGCGCTCGCTGGCTTAAGGTGGGCAGCATCGCCAATTGTCAACAAGCTTCTAACTGAAGCTTCAGCTTACCTCAGTGTGGACATGGTGCGTGAGCTCCAGCAACTAGAAGCCACCGTTCTGCCACAGTTCGAGCTGGTGATTCAAGCGGCAGAGAAGAGCCCCCATAGGGGCAAGCTGGAGGCATGGCTCCGGCGTCTCAAAGAAGCCTTCTATGATGCCGAGGACCTGCTGGACGAGCATGAGTACAACCTCCTCAAGCGCAAGGCCAAGAGCGGAAATGATCCCCTGCTGGGAGAGGATGAAACCTCCTCCATTACATCTACTATCCTGAAGCCTTTTCATGCTGCTATGAGCAGGGCACGCAACTTGCTCCCTGAGAATAGAAGGCTAATTGCAAAGATGAACGAGCTCAAGGATATCCTGACAGAAGCCAAAGAGCTTCGGGATCTTCTTGGCCAACCACATGCCAATACCACCGAGAGGCCAGTTGTACCAGCAACAGTTGTTCCCACAACCACATCTTTTCCCACTTCAAAGGTTTTCGGTCGCGACAGGGATCGTGATCGTATAGTAGATTTTCTTCTCGGCAAGACAACAGCTGAGAAGGAAAGTTCATCTAGGTACTCAGGTTTGGCCGTTGTTGGAGCGGGAGGAATGGGGAAGTCGACCTTAGCACAATATGTCTACAATGACGAGAGGATAGAAGAATGCTTTGATGTCAGGATGTGGGTCTGTATCTCACGCAAACTTGATGTCCATCGTCACACGCGAGAGATTATTGAGTCCGCAAAAAAGGGGCAGTGCCCACGTCTTGATAATCTCGATACTCTCCAGTGCAAATTACGTGATATATTACAAGGGTCACAAAAATTCCTGCTTGTCTTGGATGATGTTTGGTTTGAAAAATCTGATAGTGAGACTGAGTGGGAGCAACTCTTGGCTCCATTAGTCTCTAAAAAGTCAGGAAGCAAAGTTTTGGTAACATCTCGATGTGAACCACTTCCGGCTGCTGTTTGTTGTGAACATGTCGTTCATTTGGAAAACATGGAGGATGCTGAGTTCTTGGCACTCCTCAAACACTATGCTTTCTCTGGAGCAGAAATCGAAGACCAGCTATTGCGCACGAAGCTAGAACATACCGCAAAAGAGATTGCTAAAAAGCTTCGACAGTGTCCTTTAGCAGCAAAAGTTCTGGGTTCCAGGTTGAGCAGAAAAAAAGATATCGCTGAATGGAAAGCTGCACTAAAGCTCAACGAATTAAGTGTGCCCTTGACATCTCTGTTGTGGAGTTACGAGAAGTTAGATCCACGTCTGCAAAGGTGCTTCTTGTATTGCAGCTTATTTCCAAAAGGTTATAGATATGAACCTAATCAGTTGGTTCACTTTTGGGTTGCAGAAGGGTTTGTTGATTCGTGCAATTTGAGTAGTAGGACAGTGGAAGATGTTGGGTGGGATTACTTCAACGATATGGTCTCTGGATCGTTCTTCCAATTGGTTTCTGAAAGGTATGGTTCGTACTATGATTCGTACGATGTCATGCATGATATCCTTCATGATTTGGCAGAGTCACTCTCTAGAGATGACTGCTTCAGATTGGAAGATGATAATGTGACAGAAATACCATGCACTGTTCGACATCTATCTGTTCATGTTGAGAGTATGCAAAAGCATAAGCAAATTATCTACAAGCTACATCATTTACACACTATTATCTGCATCGATCCACTAATGGATGATGCAAGTGATCTTTTTGACCACATGCTACGGAACCAAAGAAAACTGCGTGTATTGTATTTGTCATTTTACAACAGCAGCAAGTTGCCAGAATCTATTGGTGAGCTGAAGCACCTCCGATATTTGAATCTCATCAGAACGTTAGTTTCTGAATTGCCTAGATCATTATGTACTCTCTACCACTTACAATTACTTTGGTTAAACTGCATGGTGGCAAGTTTGCCTAAGAAACTCTGCAATTTAAGTAAATTACGCCATCTAGGAGCATATGCATGTGACACTGATGATTTCGTGGGTGAAAGGCCTATTTGCCAAATTCCGAACATAGGCAAGCTAACTTCGCTACAACACATTTATGTCTTTTCTGTGCAAAAGAAGGAAGGATATGAGTTGCGACAGCTGAAGAACTTGAATCAGCTTCATGGCAGTTTAAGAATAAAAAATCTTGAGAATGCCACTGGAAAGGATGAGGCCTTAGAGTCGAAGCTATATCAGAAAAAACACCTTGAAGTGTTGAAGTTTGTCTGGAGTTGCCAGAATGACATGGATGCAACGGACAATTCACATTTGGATATTCTAGAAGGTCTGAGACCGCCACCCCAGCTGAGTGGCCTCACAATCAAAGGTTACAAATCTGGCACATATCCAAGGTGGTTACTTGAGGGATCCTATTTTGAGAACTTGGATAGTTTTGGGCTTGCTAGTTGCAGTCTATTAGAAGGTCTGCCACCTGATACCGAGCTGCTTCGTCATTGCTCTAGGCTGCATATAAAAAATGTTCCAAATTTGAAGAAACTATCTTATCTTCCAGCAGGCCTTACAAAGTTGTCAATTCGCAGGTGCCCACTGCTTATGTTTATCACCAACAATGAGCTAGAACAACATGACTTGAGGGAAAACATAATGAACATCAACGACCTGGCATCAAAACTTGCATCGATGTGGGAGGTGGATTCAGGATCACATATTAGGAGAGTGCTATCAAGGGACTGTTCATCTCTGAAGCAGTTTATGAAACTAATGGATGATGATATATCACAACATCTTCAAATTGTTGGAAGTGCTCTGGAGGAAGGAGGAGATATAACATCGGTGAAAGAAAATCTCATCAAGGCATGGGTTTTTTGCCATGAGCAGAGGATAAGAGTCATTTATGGAAGGACAATGGAGATGCCACTGGTTCTACCATCAGGACTTTGTGAACTTTCTCTTTCTTCATGCAGTATTACAGATGAAGCTTTAGCTATTTGCCTTGATGGCCTCATTTCACTGGAAACTTTAGAATTAAAATATAATATGGCATTGACTGCACTTCCATCAGAAGAGGTGTTTGAGCATTTGGCAAAGCTTGAATTGTTGATTGTAAGAGGTTGTTGGTGTCTCAAATCACTGGGGGGCTTACGTGCTGCTCCATCTCTTTCCATTCTTCACTGTAGGGATTGTCCTTCTTTAGAGCTAACACGTGGAGCAGAACTAATGCCGTTGAACCTTGCTAGGCACCTCAGCATCAATGGCTCCATTCTTGTAGCTGATTCATTCATTAATGGCTTGCCACACCTGAAATCTCTTCGCATTAGTGACTGCAGAAGCTCCCCATCCTTATCGATTGCCCACCTTACCTCTCTTGAAACATTATACCTATGGGGTCTCCCTGATCTTTGCATCGTTGAAGACTTGTTTTCCCTGCACCTTAATTACTTAAGTCTAATAGATGTTCCAAACCTCAGTGCCAAGTGCATCTCACAGTTTCGTGTCCAGGAATCACTCACCATTAGTAGCTCCGTATTGCTCAACCACATGCTCAGGTCCGAAGGATTTACAGTCCCGCCGAATCTTGATCTTTTAGATTGCAAGGAGCAATCGGTTTCATTTGAAGAGCCTGCAAATCTATCATCTGTCAAGTGCCTGGATTTTTTGAGTTGCGAAACGGAGTCCCTGCCAAGAAATCTAAAATTTCTCTCAAGTCTGGAGAGTCTTTCTATCCGCAATTGCCCCAACATAGCATCTTTACCAGATCTGCCGTCCTCCCTCCAGCGCATAACTATATGGCATTGCCCCCTCTTGAAGAAAAACTGCCAAGAACCTGATGGAGAAAGCTGGCCAAAGATTTCGCACATTCGATGGAAGAGCTTCTACTAATATTGAACTTGCTTCTTTAGACTTGCCACTTGAAATAAATGAGAAGGTACAGGTTCTACTGATTCATCCTCCAGCACAACTGATTTAAGTTTTCCAATATTTAAAACATTTCATGTTCTAAACAGACACCTCGAGGTCAATCCAATGCGGTGCTCTCTTCTCTTGAAGCTTCAGAGTTCAGGCTCAAGTCAGAGTGTCAAACACCTCGAGGTCGCTAATGCTGCCGTCTCCGCGGTTCCCTGTTTTGGCGCTTGCATTGGTCCACCACCCTCCAAGGTTGCAAGACATGTGGTTTCATTTGTACCATTTCACTTGTTATGTTATTCCTTGATTGTGAACAATTGCCAATACGTATTTCTTCGATAGAATGAACATCTAATAAGCAATGTTTTAAATCTCCGGCTATAGCTGTTGCTATAGCCGGCTATAGCTGTCGCTATAGCCGGCTATAGCTGTTTGAGGCTGATCAAGCTATTTGTGTTTATGTACAACTTAGCGGCTATAGCCCACTATAGCCCCATTTAGCTTCCGTTATAGCTGTTTTAGAGGTCATCCGCTAAATGCCTTTAGCCGGAGATTTAAACCTTTCTAATAAGTAACTAACTGTGGCTACAGCTTTTATTCGTGTGGCAATTAGTCCTATGTGAGGCGAATTGGAGTCTGGAATGTTTCATACCTTTATTATCTTTCTTAAATGAAAGAAAAAATATTGCCAAATGCCAAGACGTGTTTCTAAATTAAAAACGTGCTTCCGTCCTCCTGTTATTGTTGCTGGTAGGTATACCTTTTTTAAGTGCTCAGTCGTGTGCTCTGCAGATTTTATGTACTTCTGTAGCTTCAAGCTCCACGCAATTCTTTTTCCACCCAAGTAGGGCGAGAGGACTGGTGTCTGGCTGTCTGCTGTAGTTTGTAGACAAGGGTGGGCATCTAGGTTCGAGCTTTCTATGCTTGGAATGCCTGCAATCTAATTTCTTTTCTGAACTTCGTGTTTTCATTCGGGTAAAAGAGCTAGAAGCCTATGATATGAAAATGCTGTGCATGACTACATCAGCTAAAGGATCTATGCAATTAGCCCAGGACGTCCTTGCTAAAAAAACTAGGAGAGTTAGCCGGACCTTCTGAGGGTTCTAACACTTCGTCCTTTTTTTTTTTTGTTTTGCTCAGCTGATCGCCGCCATTGGGCCGGCCTTCATCTGGTGTGGAGGTGAAGCTGTAAGCACTGGAAAATGCCGTGTAGCTTGGGGCACAGCCTGTAGGCCTCGAGAGCTAGGGGGCTCGGAATCGTCGATCTTCGGAGGGCAGGCATTGCTTTCAGGGTAAGATGGGAATGGCTTCAGAGAACCGCCCCCAACAGCAACTGGGCGGACCTACCATTCCCTAAGGAAAGGTTGGTTGTGGGCGTGTTCGATGCGGCAACCTTCTCGGTAGTTGGCAATGGCGAGTCAACCTACTTCTGGACGGACAGGTGGATTGATGGTCGCAGCATCAAGCAACTTGTGCTGGCTCTCTTCACCGTGGTGCGTCCGTCTCGTCGCCGCTGGTATGTGGCGGACACACTGCCGCACAGAGCCTGGGTCAGGGACATCTCCGGGGCACTGACCACTCACCGTCCAAGTGATTCTTGAGTACATTCAGATTTGGCAGCTGACCCAAAATGCTGAGTTGGTGCCTGGGGTGCCGGACCATCTATGCTGGCGTTGGTCCAATGACCAGCTCTACTCTGTGGCTTGGCTTCAGATGATTCTTGAGTACATTCAGATTGTGGAAACATCATAATGCGAAACTTATATCGCTCAATATGGAGCAAGGTAACGTTGCACAGGCTAGTTTACATGTAAGAAAGTGTATGTTTCATTGCACACCTGCATGTGTCAGCTCATTGGATTCTAAAATAAGGACCTTTCGACCTAGTTCTTAATTGCATAATTGTCATTTTGGTGATTTACATGATTTAAAACTCAAGTTATCTACTGAACATTTAAACTTGTGAGTTAGGAAGTAGAACTATTCACCGCCATAGGAGAAATAATTTTCTTTTGTTGAGAAAACATCAAATTGTTTTGTTTTAATCTATTGCTAAAGCTTGCGTGAGAAAAAAAAGAGAGTGAAAATGTATACCTTGTGAGAAAATCCAGGTTAATGGTGCTGGAACTTTTCCACTCACCCATGGTACCTTCGGCAAGGGCAAGGGCAAGGGTGAATAATAGACATTCTCATGTTTCATGTCATGCACTCCCATAAGGTTTAGTTATTTTCTTCTTCCAAAGCCAGTTGGCATAATCATCCAGGAAGATGATGCGGTCCCATGAAAGATCGTAGGAAAGACACAACGGACACGCTCTCGAGCACCCTCGCCTAAGGAACAATGCTGGTCATTTCCAAAGTCCTCACCTCGACCAAGCGACCCTGTAAGTGAGCCTACCAGGCACAAGAATGCCACGTCTGTCTTCTTCCTTTGTCAGAAACCTTTTTGTGGATCATACAGTGTGCCATGGAATTTAAGGACGTAATGCATGCAGAGGAAATTTTGTCGGGGTCGCAAGTAGGCGACCTCAATGAGCTGCACAATTCAAGACACCCTTGGCTCATCACTGCCATGATCATCCACAATGTCAATGGTAATAAGATCCTCAGGGTCAATGTTGATGTCAAGAGCGTAGATCTTCCCTTGGAAAAAAACACCATGCATGAGAGGCATCTGCACTCATGCGCTCACTGACCATGCAGCAGCCCCTAGACACACTGTCACAGTCCGATTGTACCAAGAGCCCCAACCGCAACTATGGGCAGCAACGAGGCGCATGGAGAACAGAACTAGCCTGAGTACGGTTACCTTGCCCGTGTCCTTGTTCTCCATCCATGTGCCTACATCTCATCATCTGGGACCATACGATGTGCAGCGACTTTCACAGGCTCTTCATAGGGGGTGTAAGAGATGCCACTCACCACAAGCTTTGTGGTAGCGAACGCAGCACACCATGTGGCAACTGGAAGGTTTCACCACAAGAAAAGCTGATGACGTCGCCGCTAGAAAGCACAAGCCACGGCATTGGAAATGGCGGAGGAAGGGGGCACAGTCGTGCGCGGAGCGCCATGTGCAGCAAACGGCAGGAAAAGAGGCTCCGTCAGTGCACACGGGGTGGCGGAGGAACACGAGAGAAAAGCTCTGGTGGGAGGTCCGACCATGGCAATGCGCCTTGGAATTGCGCCACGCTGCAAACAAGAGCAAGGCATGATCAGACGAAGAACAAAACAAGGAAATATTCATAGGCGTGTAGGCATAGAAACAAACACCTGGTGGGCATGGAAATGGAATGGAAGCAGAGCAGCAGGAGACCAATGCTTAGCCAAACAGAGGATCTCACTTTTCGGTTATATCAGGACGGGTCTTCAGAAGCCCTCAACAGGAACAAGAAACGAACCAAAGTCTGCAGCGAACAACGAAAGATTGTCCAGAGATTATGTGGAAACGTTGAAGCCTTGAGGGTGTCTGAAGGGAAGGCACATCAGAACCAGAACCGGCATTTATGTGTTGGACGTGGCATGGAGGAGGAATCGAATACCAGGGATGAGATTAAGGCCCCGTTCGCCGGGAGGAATTTGAAGGAGCCTTAAAAAAATTTGTGATAGAGTGAACAGTATTTTCAGCCATAAACAGTGAATTCCGGCTGAGGGAGGAGGGAACCCCAGGGAAGAGAGCTCCTGAACTCGCCGTTTTCGCGCTTCCGTCGTGGGATGCGCGGTTAGGGGAATGAATGTGATAAGTAGACGAGTAGGATGGATGCAAAGGCCAAAGGGCGTGCCAAATGTTGGCTGGTTTTTAATGGATCTGGTTTCAACATTGTTAGCAAATTTCCCTCTGCTTCATCTTTTTTCTATTAATTGATTAAAATAAAGTCCAAATTACTCCCGTATGTGTCATGATAATAACCCTTTAACCTCGTCTTTTGTTTGATTTACCCTTCCAACTATTCAGATGATTTAATATACCATTTAATAGATTTGTCTTTTTTTCCTGCATGTACAAGTTGAGTTTTAAATAAATTTCTTGGAGTAAGCACACATCATAACTTATGTTAAAAATAAATTACACTTCTTAAACATTTATAATTATGTATCTCTAGAGTCAATTTATTGGTAGATATTCTAAGTTATCAAAGTAATAATAATAAATTCATGGAGCATTTTAAAACATAAGTTATGATGTTCACTATCACCTATTATAGTTCTAACATAAAACTCAACTTGTAGATGGAGAAAAAAAAAAGAAAAAAGGAAAAGCTCCATATTACTTCCTTCATAAAAACGTTGTCGGGATAAACCCCAAACTAATTTGTATTTAATTTACCCCTCCAGATCTTTCGATCAATACAATCTACACCTTAAGGTTTTTCTATTTCTCAGTGAAGTTGAGTTTCAAGTTTAAAGTTTATAGCATGATAGCAAATATCATAAAATATATTAAAAGATACATTATGAATTTTTCATCATGAGTTTTTGCATAATTTCGTATATGTAAACTAATTGATTTTTAGATGCTTAAGCTATACAAACTAAAAATGAAAAATTCATAATGTACTTTTTCTTATAAAAGTTATGTTGTTCCCTATCACCCTACAATTTTTGAACTTATGTTATTTAACAGCTGAACAATGGTATTTTTTTTCTAGGGTGATAGAATAATAGTTAATAAAAAAATTCATTAGTTAATAAAAAATACAGGTACACTTGTTTTTCTATTAGCTATTCATGATTTCATGTCATGATTAAGATAAAATGAAGCCATCTTGGTTGCATCCTCATGCAGTTGAAGGTTTAAAATTGACTTAAAAATTCAAAGGTACAATTAAAATTATCTTTTGATGTCAAATAAAATGAAGAAATAAAATAGTGAAGTATAAAGGTTAAAAATAAACATAGAGAAAATAGGTTATTGTTGTTGGGAGGGTTATTGAGTCTTCACCTTGGAATAAATGGTGTTTCAAAGTTGCAATTGAAACCATCTTTTGATGTAAAAAGTAATAAGAAAACAAAACATTTTTAATATTGAAGTTTTTTTTAAAAAACCACCCGCTATAAGAAAGTGATCAATCTATTCAAATTTGCAAAATACAAGTACTTGGCAATGGGGGAAAAATAAGTACTGTAACTTATTCTCTCTACCTCTCAAATGATGTACATGAGTTGCCATTGTCAATATGATGTCCACTTTACATCAGCTGAAAAGAGATGACTCATTGTCAAATAAGACCATACCTAAGGATTTAAAATATGTACAATGAATTCAAAAGATCAAGCTCCTCGGGTTTGTGGCAAAGGTAATATATGATGCCTAACGTGCCGTTTGGATCTCTAGGGATTCTAAGAATCCGGATAAAAAAATCTCAGAATCCCAAAATCTCTTCCAAACAGCATAGGATTCTAGAGAATTCTTACACACAAACACATAAACCAAAAAAATCCAGAGATTATTTTTACCCAGAATTCGGATTTTATAATCCAATCCAAACACGCCCTAAAGAATTTCTAGATGATTTAACTTGTCCCATGAATTACATGAAAAACAGAAAATTAAGCTCCTCGTGCTTGTGGCAAATAAAGACAAAAGAAAAGATAAATTTGATGACTGATACGAACATGTAATTTTAGTTTTTTTAGCAAGCCACTTCATACTACACACATTCATTTTTCTTTTTGGAAAAGGCACACATTCATATATATTAGTACAATAATAAATTAAAACACACACACAATAATAATGGAACTACAAGCCATGCACACGCTCTCCTAAAAATTGCACAGACCATAGTGTCATGATTAACCTATGGAGGACCTTCTCCTCTTGGGCGTGACCACATGGTGATGGTGCATCGTTTTGCACTGGCCCCCACCGGCGGCGATGCTGCCCGTGTGGTTTGTCGTCCACCCGCCTTTGAACGGGTTCAGCCGGCTCAGCGACCGGGACACCGAGCCCAAGAAGCTCGCTTTCTTCGCCGTCCGGGACGGTGACGACGGCGGCGTCAACCCGATCCCCTTGCTGTGGTGCATCCCTGACATGTAAGCCCGCATCCGTGCCAGCTCCGACCCCAAGAAGGTCGCTTTCTTCGCCGTCCGGGACGGTGACGACCCGCTCCCCTTGCTGTGCTGCATCTCCGACATGTAGGCCCGCATCCGTGCCAGCTCCAACCGCAGCGCCTCGTTCTCCCGCGCCAGCGCCGCGTCCGCCATGGCCTGCGCGCGAGCTCTCCCGGCGGCCGACGACGACTGCGTGTCCGCCACCACGTCGCCCATCGACGTCGCGGCGGCGGCGGCGACGCTGCGGAGCTTGAGCTGGTCGTAGTAGAGCGCGCTGAGCACGGCCTGCAGCGGCAGGCGCTTGTTCTGCGACGCGTGGAGGCGCGCCTGGTACGAGAGCTTGAGCGGGTCCATGACGCTGCAGACCTTCTCCCGCTGGATCTCGTCCAGCGCCGGGTGCGTCTTTAGGTAGATGTCGACGGCGCGGTACAGGCAGTCGTGCGACGGGCGCGCGTCCTTGGGCACGGCCCCGGCCACGCCGACGAACTTGGAGATGGGCAGCGCCTCCTCCGTCGCGATCTCCGCCGCCACCTCGTCCACCGTCCTAGCGACCTTCTCCAGCGCGCCGGCAGTCCCGGCACCGAGCTCCGTCGCCGCCGTCGTCCCGGACATGGACGCCCGGCGGCTCCTCCTCCGCTCGCTCTCCGGCGCCGCCGCCTGCCGCTGCCGCTCGACGAAAGCGGTGACGACGCGTCGCACTGTGTCGGTGTTCCTGACGCGCTCCCCGGCGGCGTCGAGCGCGAAGCCGAGCAGGTCCTCTGCGGTGGCCTGATCTAGCACCGCCGCGACGCGGAGCTCGAGGTCGCGGCACGCCTTGGCGGACGCCTCGGTGGCGACGGCGGCGTGGAGGAGGCGGCAGAGGAACGCCGCCGGGATGCCGGGCCCGTCGGCGGGCGACGGGAGCACGTCGACGACGGACTCGAGCAGGGCGCGCTGGTCCGCGCAGTCCCGCGGCGCCGCGAGGACCTCGGCGAGGACAAGCTCCGCGTAGCTCCCCGCCGCGGCGGCCACCACGGCGGGGTCCGCGCGGCGGCACCGCAGCGCCGTGACGACTCGCCCGAACGAGCGCGGCGACAGCGCCGCCAGCTCCGCCTTCCACCACCCGGGCGGCTGCGACGACGACGAACTGGTCGTCGGGAACAGCGCCTCGCGGCAGACCCCGAGCGCAACGGCGTCCGCGGCGCGGCGCGCGACGCCGAGCTCCTCGGCGGCAGCCCGGAGGAGGTCGTCGTCGGGCGCCTCGCAGGAGCGGAGGACCGCGATGGCGCCGGGCAGCGTGCGGAGCCCCGACCGCGCGAGGAACTCGTCCACGCGCCGGGCTAGGTCCGCCGATGGGTGGCGCATGTCGAGGAACGCCGCGGCGCATCGTAGCGCCGCCGCGTTGGCAGGTGTGATCTCGAAGTTGGCGCCGTAGCAGTACCGCGCGGCTTTCTCGAACGCGTCCGCGCCGCCTGGGAGCGCGGAGAGGTCCAGCTCGACGACGGGGGGCTTGGGGTCGTCGGCGTCGGCGTCGCCCTTGCTGCTGGTGGTCGCCGCCGCGACGGCACGGCGGATGCAGCCGCACTTGGGCACCATCACCGCCTGGGTGCACGTTCAAGCAAAGTCCGTTCACGTCAGTCCATGATCGTTTTTTCTTTGCAGTATTGATAAAAAATTCTTTTAAAAAAAAAATAGGAAAAAGAAGAGGAAGAATCACAGATCAAAACAAAGTTGGATCTTCTAGGTGTAGTGATCTCCTGATCAATCGTTTGATGTTTCTTTTTTTTGTTGAGATGAATCATAAATTCACAGAGATAGAGTAGGTTATGTTTCTCCGCCATGATCGACATCGATCTCCAGGGGATTGGATTGTTTCACCATGACCGTACCTTGTGGAGAGGGAAAATGGAGTCGCCGATGCGGATGATGAGATCGGCAGGGATCTCCATCTCCAGGGACGACACCTTGCTGCTGTAGCCCAACACAAACACACACACACGAGGGTACGATCAGCATCACAGCAAGCTAGCGTTCACCTCAGAATAATTGAAGAAGAGAAGCTATCATGAGATGCATACAGCATACATACCACTGCTGTCTGGTCGTGTCCATGGTGATGGAAGCAGCAGGCACGCGTGACGATGAGGTGCTGTAGCTCGCGGCGGCTTCCGTACAAGGAGGAGCAGGATCAGGGAAGGAGAACAAGTACCAGAGCGGGGGCATGCAGCGGCCCAGTATTCTGCCGAAGCAGTCTTGTGACGAAGCAGTCTTCTGCCGATCCCTCTCATATATAGAGAGATTCCAGTTCCAGTTGTTCACTACTGCTCCTTGCCGGCTCTCGAGCTTTCTGGCCTCTTTGTTTTTCATGGCATTCTTATTTTGGTTAGTACCAGTACCAGAAATGGATTTGGAAAAAGAAAAGATCTGATTGGATACTCGTTTTTTGCATGGCTGGTGTTTTATTGGGTCAACGATTGAGCGGAAAACAAAAACCGCTTGAAAGTTGGGGCTTGGAATGTCGTCGTCGTCGTTTTTCTCGGCAACGAACTCAACTGGTGGACACTGCTTGCTGTGCTGTGGCCCCGGTCTCGTTGCTCTTGGACGAGACGAGCAGACAGGCCTCCGTCTCGACGGCAACATTTCCATGTCTCGACGCGAACTAAAGGCGGCACGCAGCGTTTTTCCGTTTCCAGATTACAGATTTCCTCGGTGCTTCTGCATCTGCCACTACCGGACTCAGGCTCTTTGCCGAGTGCCTGTGACACTCGGCAAATCCCCATATACACTCGGCAAAGGTTTTGCCGAGTGTAACCATCGGCAAAGATCACTCGGCAAAGCCGGTGACGGCAAAGGCCTCTTTGCCGAGTGTCTTTTGTTGGACACTCGGTAAAGGCTTTGTCGAGTGCCCAGCAACCACTCAGCAAAGAAAAGTTGTCTGACGGCGCCAATCGACGGTTACATTTGCTTTGCCGAGCGTCTCACGGGGGCACTCGGCAAAGCCCGCTCTCTTTGCCGAGTGTCACTCGCACTACACTCGGCAAAGGTGGCTGCTTTGCTGAGTGCCTAATTGGTGGCACTCGGCAAAGGCAGGGAGGCTTTGCCGAGTGTCTGACTTGTAGCACTCGGCAAAGAAAGCACGGTGGGCGGGCACGAGCGGGGCAGCACGGGAGAAGGCGCGGCGGCGCGAGGATGACGGGCAGGGCGAGGGGCTACGCTGGCAGCGGCGGTGAGGGAGCGAGGGGACGGGAGTGTGTGTGCATGCGTGTCGGCCGTGCCAGTTAAGTCCTCGGTGAGGCCTTTGCCGAGTGTCCGCGATCAGACACTCGGCAAAGCCGGGATTTTTTTTAAAAAACCATTAAAAATCTTTGCCGAGAGTAAAGTCTATCAGGCACTCAGCAAATACTATACTTTGCCGAGTGCTAACCCTAGGACACTCGGCAAAGATATTTTTTAAAAAAACTTTTCTATTTCCTTTCCCTTTTCCTTAACCGTTTTTTTCAAATTTGTTTCAATACACTTTGAAAATACCTTGTCAAATTCACTCAACAATGCAAATTTGATGCTTCAGCGAAAAATAGACCATGATTTCATGTAGTTATAGCTCAAATTCCATTTATATAATTGCAATTAAAAATTAATAATTATCAAATGGATCCAAAAAATCACTAAAATTTAACACGACATGATCTTTGATGTCTATTGGCTATACAAAAAGTTTCGGAGTCAAACCACAACTCGACCGTTACTTTCACTCCAAATCTTACCAGATCATTCTCAACAATCATGAAACTTTTCGGAGATGTTTTAGTTTGTAAGCAATGTACGTGACAACTTATGCGACACCTTCTCGAATTTTTACCACAGCCTCCACATATGATATCATGACATCTTATCAAATTTCATGATTTTCGGACTTCCTTTGCTTTTTATAGAATTTAAAAACCATTCAACCACACGCTCGGGATCGTGTTTCCGAAATAAGATGTTCGAAACCCCTTATAATCTTATAGGTAAGGCCTCAAACTGGGTTGAATAACATGAATATTAATTTTATACTCATTTTTTCCAAATATTTGAATCACTTGCGGTTCAAATTTAACTTAATTCAAAAAATTGCTTAAAATGCAATTAATTAGTTAAATATAGCAAATAAATTCAAAAATACACCAAACTTAAGCATGGAGTACCACATGTGGCATGTGGAGAGGTGAAAATTTTTGAAGTGCAAGAGTAAAAAAAATTATACTTTGCCGAGTGTCTGCTTTTGACACTCGGCAATTTGTACACTCGGCAAAGAGCTGACGGCGGCAGGCTGGTTTAACGGCGGGCCAAAATTTACCGAGTGTGAGACGTTGACACTCGGCAAAGAAAGTCTTTGCCGAGTGGCATGTCTAAGCACTCGGCAAAGAGAACGTCTTTACCGAGTACTTTCTTTGCCGAGTGGCATGTCTAAGCACTCGGCAAAGAGAACGTCTTTACCGAGTGCTGATCGTGAGCACTCAGCAAAGACAAGCTTTGCCGAGGGTGGTATCTTTGTCGAAGGTTGGAGTTTGGGCACTCGGCAAAAACAGCCTTTATCAAGTGCCCGAGACAAAAAAAAAAAAAAAAAAAAAAAAAAAAAAAAAAAAACTCAGCAAAGTTCTTGGCACTTCCGGTAGTGTGCAAGAACAGCGACGCATTCGCCAATTCCACGCACGCGTCAGCGTACGAAAACGGCGTCTCATCCGAGCACGCGAATAGGTACGAGCAGGGAGCTCGCTTTCAGCAGCAGCACAAGTGTAAGAGGCGCAACTAGCCTGCCGGGGCTTTGGATTATGCGCCGGCCGGTCGGTCTCGGTCTCCGGCGGGGGCCGCGCGCGCGAATGAACGAGCGGCGCACCTTGGTTCCGTCCGGCCCTACGCCGCCGGAGCGGCAGACCTCGACGTATGTACGCCGGCCGGCCACGTCGGAGCGAGCAGGATAACACGCTGGGGGCCCGCGAGAATCCGGATTCCGTATACGAGGGGCCAGTGCCGGCTCGCCACGTCGGAGATATCGAATCTCGGGGTGCAATGAGATAAGCGGGAAAGACTGGCCTGCTTGTTGCTTTGCTTCGTTCAGCTGGAGCTTTCGTCCTCTTTGCCAGCACAAATGGTAGCAGCGCAAAAGATTCGGTCATGGTTTGGGTTTGGGATGATCGATCGAGTTCATCTCTTTTTTGTCCGTCTTTTCTTTGTCTCAAACTTATCCTGGAATCCAACAAACTTGTCCTAGAGCAAGCATGCTTTTCGACCTGGAACGGAAGAGATGGATCAACTTGCACAAAGCAAGCACCCAAACTAGATCAGATTTTTTTTGGGTTCAGTGGAGTACACCGTAGTGGGTGAGATACTGAATCAGATGTCTTGTCATCACGTTTTTTTTTTGGACGAACCACCGCGAGGCCATGACAAATGGTTACCAATTTTTTTTTTCAGTTGGTGCGTTATTGGACTAGTTCATAATATATGGTCATTATATATTATTCCTTTTGTTTGTTTGTTTGTTTTTAACTTTTAATAATTTTGTTTTCTGAAAACTAAAACCCAAAACAACCAAGAGCAAAAGGAAAACCACACCTAAATGACCAGAATATTTTGGTTGGTTTATGTGGAATATTTGTGAATCAGCAGCTCTGGTCCATGGGAAAACATTTATAAAAAAGGCGGCGATACAAAAACAATATCAGATACCCATTGCTTCGCGCTTTTCTCTTTGGCAGAAGCAATGCGGGCAGCGCAAAAGATTGAAAGAGGGATTCGTGATCTAGATCGGGGCATCAAGTCCTCGTCTATTGATCTTTTCTTTTCTGTCTAACTTATTCGGGAGCCTACTTTCCATGCTGAAAACAAAAAGAAAAAGGTCATCTTGCCCGTAGTTTGCCAAATAGATCAGATATTTTGGCCATGCTTTTTTCTTAACCAACAGGAGATTGTGTCAAACAGGGTTCAAAATTACACTAAACTATATATGTTAGCGCACTAACCAAGCGGTTCATACAGTTAGTATGATTATGAAAACTAGAACCTATACTAAGTATTTTTTAACTAGAAAAAGGAAAAACAAACCTAAATATATAACCATTTTTTTTTTGCATTGTTTTGTTTTTGTTCTTTTACTACACCCCGTGAGTCCCTTGATCCATGAAAAATGAGTGGTGCAAATACAATATTACAACATGTTCATCGAGTATGATAGTAACATAAACTAGTAAACCACAGGGGTAGTCAAACAATAAATCATCTTGTGAGGATCCTATATCCATGTGCATGATTATGTATGATTTTGATGCTGATACCATTACTAGGACTAAGATGTGTGCTAAGATTTTTTTTAGATAATGGAACGAGGTTCTTGCCTCTGCCATCCAAAGATGATACACGACTGAGAGACAAAACACAAACCAAAGCCATGTGGCTCAAACTCTCACATCCAAAAGAGGGAAAAAAGCAACAAAGTTCAGCCCAACCTAGGTGAACGACTAACACTTGGAAAAGAACTAAGGCTAAGCTTCAATTCGATTCCGTAAGCACCATCCAAACTTTGCGAAGACCGTCATAATCAATGTCTCCATGTTTTTGCAACCACGCCTTAACAATGGTCGCTCCTCCTCCTTATACAGCAGGGACCACTAGAGGATCCAGTATGTCGCCTAAAAAACTACCTACAAATAAGTATTAGATTTAGCCTTGTTAAATACCATATTATTTCTATTCAACCATAAAGCCCAACAAAGCACATCCGCTCCTAACATAATTTGGTTTCTAAGCTTAAGACATAAGCCATTTGGCCAAGAGACAAACAAATTAGAAAAGCTAGTAGGTGGTTGAATTCCAAAGGTGATATGCACAATATTCCAGACAAAACTTGCAAAGTGGCCATCAAAGAACAAATGTTGGATAGTCTCTACGGAACTACAGAAACAACTCTTGACACTTCCTTGCTAATTTCTTTTTGCTAAGTTGTCTTTGGTAAGAGTGGCACCCTTTTGTAAGTACTAGAGGAAAATTTTAATTTTCAATGGTACCCTCAATTTTTAGAGTGGGCTTTTTCCAAGAGAACAACTCGTCGAATCATTGTCCTATACATGGAATGGACTGTGAATATGCCATTCTTACTAAGTTTCCACCTAAACCTATCCTTCCCATTTGTGAGGTTAACCAGGACTACTTTTTACACCAAGTCAAACCAAGAGGTCAGAAATTCAACCAAGCCTCTCCTAAATGACACATTAAGTGGATCCATAGGATATTTGCCACCGTATCATCTTTCCTCCTTATTAATCTATAAAGGTTGAGATACACCTCTGTAAAAAGGTTTGTCTCATAACCAAATGTCCTCTCAAAATCTGATTTGTGTCCCACTTTGCACTTTGAAAAATCCATATGCTAAAAAATCATCCTTGATCTTCATCAGGACAGCCCAAAAATGAGAGTCTCCTGGCCTGTGTTCACTTGCGTTAGAGATTTGTTAGACATGTCTTTCTTTCTTAGAAGATTTTGCCAAACCTCATACTCATTAATTAATAAACTTATAAACAACCATTAGATCAGGAGACATCTATTTTTAATATCTAGGTTTTGTATGCCCAGTCCACCAAAATCTTTCGGCCTATAGAGAATACTCCTTCTTGCGAGATGATCTTTTTTATGTTTGTCACATTGCCAGAAAAAATGAGAGCGATAGTAATCTAATTTTTGAAGGACTCCTCTAGGGACTTAAAAAAATATAACATGAATATAGACAAACTAGTTAGCACCGAGTTAATCAAGACTAATCTCCCACTAACCGAGAGTAATTTTCCTTTCCAACTACTGAGTTTTTTCTGGAACTTCTCCTCCATGAAGGCAGAATCCGTGTTCGATAATTTCTTATGATTCATAGGTACACCTAGATAACTAAAAGGGAAGCCTCCCAACTATCTTGCACCCAAACAATCTTGCATACTCTTGTTCATAGTCCTTGGCTGCTCCATAACAAAATAGCTCACTTTTGTGAAAATTAATTTTTAGCCCCGATAATTGCTCAAAGGTACTAAGCACTACCTTGAGATCTTTGGCTTGGAGCGTGTCATGATCCACAAACAGAATGGTGTCAGCTGCATATTGGAGAATAGACAATCCATCCTCTACCAGATGAGGGACAACTTCTGTGAATTTTCCATTAGACTTAGCCCAAAAAATCAAGGTTGCTAGCATATCTGCAACAAGGTTAAACAAGATGATATGGGAGACAAGGGATCGCCCTGTTTAATCCTTTCTTAGTTTGGAAGAAATGTCCTACCTCCTCATTTACTTTACCTATCTCCCCTCAATTTGATGAATCCAATTGCACCACACTGGTGAAAAGCCATTCATTCTAAACGTCTATTGTAAAAAGGAGTATTTCACCTTGTCGTAGGCTTTCTCGAAGTCTAGCTTTAAGATCACCCTATCTAACTTTTTCCTGTGCATCTCATGAATGCTTTCATGCAAAATGCCCACTCCTTCCAAAATATTCTAACCCTTCATAAATGTTGATTGTGATGGCTGGATCACCTTTTGAGCCACTAGGACTATTCGGTTACTCATCACTCTTGTAAAAATTTTGGAGTTGACATTTAACACACAAATTGGTTGGAATTGTTGGATTTGTGCAGCGCTTCCTTTTTCTTTGGTAGTAATGTAATTATACCAAAGTTAAGCTGAAGAGGGAAAGGTTACCCGTTTGAAATTATGAAAAGAGAGGCATGAGGTCATTTTTATTAATTCCAAAAAACTTGGTAGAATTCGGTTGGGAACCTGTCGGGTCCTAGAGCTTTATTATACTCCATTTAAAAAATTGCCTCCTTAACCTCCTTTTCTATTTTCGTCATTAAGACGTCATTTTCTAACTTTGAAACTCGTAAAATGTCACTCCTAAAGGACTCTATCATAGAAAAGTTATTACTATCCGGTTCTCTAAAGAGACCTTTATAGTAATTGGTGATGAATTTTTTAAGGTTTTCCTCACCCTAGATTGTTCCTTCCTCTTGCTCTAAACAGAATAGCCTTGTTTTCATATGCTTTCCATTGGCCACTAAATGGAAATACTTAGTGTTACAATCACTAGATAGGAACCTAGTTGTCTTGGCTCTTTGATACCATTTGACTTTTTCCCATAAAAGAAGAGCAAGTCTCTCTTTATAGTAATTTTTAGGATCAATTTCCATACTGCTGAGTGGCTGCAACTCGACTTTTTTATCTAACTCACAAGCTTTTCTAATCAACTCGGCCTTTTTGTTCTTGTATTTTCTGCTAAAATTCTTGGCCCAATCCCTTAAGAATTCTCTAAGCCTTCGAATTTTGTTTTGCCATCTTTGTAGCAGTGTTTCGCCTCTCAATTCCTTTTTCCATACATCAACAACCAATTCATAAAAATCATCCCTTAATAACCAACCAAGTTCAAATTGGAACTACAATTGTTTGTTTCCTTGGGTGCCATTACCGGTATCTAAAAGTAACGGAGTGTGATCTGATATTTCTCTTGTCAACGCTTGTACAGTCACAAGTGGAAAATTATACTCCCATTCCATGCTCACTAAGATCCGGTCAAGCCTTTCATAAGCTGATGTTTCCCTAGAATTGTCCCATGTAAATTGTCTGTTTGGGAGATCAAGTTCCCTTAAATCCAAGCTATTTAATGATAACATTAAACATGAAGGGCCACCAATCTCAAATCTATGGGCTTGTAATGATACTAAAATCTCCACCCAAAAGAGCAGGACCTGTTTCCTTTGCACATGTTTGCACATGCTTGACGATGAGCTGATGTAGCTGATGCATGGTGGCAGCTTCCATAAAAGGACCAGAGCGAGGGGCATGCAGTGACAGGCTACACCCTACAGTACCGAGCTCCTAGCCCGCTGCGCTGTGCGCATGCATGCAAGCAAGCTCTGACGGAGCAATCTTCTGCCGATGCCTCTCATATACTCCTTGCCGGCTCTCCAGCTGTGTGCGGCCTCTCTTTTTTCATGGTATTATTATTTCTGTTAGTACCGGTTGTCGATTGTTAGCTCACAGAATTACCGGCTCAGGTGAGTAAATCATTCACCAGTCTTATTGAGCATCCGCTAGTGTTGTCGAGTACTCACTAGCCGTGCCGACCACGAACAAGCGTTATCCGTCCCCACGCACTATGGCTAGAGCTTGAAGAAGAAGGTAGAACAGAGCATATACACACATACAAGATACCAGCGTTGGCCGAAGCCCTGTATGAGAAATGGCAAATCTAAACTCTCTATATTTAGTTGCTGTGGTAGTCTATTTATACAACTCTATCCATCTAGCCCTACTACAGCGCACATGCTACAATAGTAACTAGATAACACAGCAGGGCTGACTCTGCGCCGGCCTCTGCATGTGGCTACAGTGCTGCAGGTGACTCGTGCGGCGCCTGCACCTGCAGCGGCTATAGTATCATAGCAGAGGGCCTTTTTGGTGCCGCCTTCCCTTATTGTGTTCACACAAGAAAAGCAGTAGTTTATTCTAACAATTCTTTCCCTAAATCTACTGTTATCCCTTGTACCCCATCCATATCGATCATCTCCTTCAGCTTCGTGAGTCGAAGACGTCCGAGCGGCTTGGTGAGGACGTCCGCGAGTTGCCGACTAGTTTTGACGAACTCGATGACGATCTGCCATCCATCGACACAATCCCTGAGGAAGTGGAACTTCACATCGATGTGTTTACTCCGGTCGTGTAGAACCGGATTCTTCGCGAGGGCGATGGTGGGCTGGTTGTCCACCATCAGTGCTGGTGGGTGAGCTTCCACGCCGGTCAGAGCCGACGCAGCCACACAACTTAGCACGCCGCTGTGGCCATCGCTACGTACTCTGCCTCGCACGTAGATAGCGCCACCACCTTCTGTTTCAGCGACAACCATGAAATTGGGGCCGACTTGAGGAAGACGAGCACGCCAGAGGTGCTCCATCGTCCGTCGATGTCCCCCGCCATGTCTGCATCGCTGAACACAGTGAGCTGCAGCCTACTCCCGCGCGGTCTTGGAAAAAATGATCCCTTGATCCACCGTCCCCTTGACGTAGCACAGTAGCCACTTTACCGTAGCCTAGTGATCCTCTCTGGGATCCTCTATGAAGCGACTGACGTAGCTCACGACGAATGCAATATCCGGCCTCATGTGGACTAGGTAGCGCAGACCGCCAACGATGCTCCGGTAGAGTATTGCATCCACCTTCGCCGCGGTGCTAGTGTTCGTCAGCTTCAGCCGCTCCTCCATCGAAGTCACGCATGGCTTGCACTTAGCCATGCCGCTCCGCTCCAACAGCTTGGAGGCATACGTGCTCTGACCGAGCGTGAGTTCCTCCTTCCCCTTTCTCACCTCGATGTCGAGGTAGTAGGAGAGTGCGTCGAGATCGCTCATTCGAAAACGAGCCGCCATCTCGTGCTTGAAGCCGTTGATGTCCTCCGTGCGCGTGCCGGTGACGATTAAGTCATCCACATACACGCCGACGACGAGCTCCTCCTTCCGTCGTCGCCACGTGTAGAGCGCGTGCTTGGTTGCGCACCGCTGAAACCCAAGCTCGCCCAGCATGGCGTCAAGCTTGGCGTTCTATGCTCGTGGGGCCTGTCGCAGCCCGTAGAGCGCCTTGCGCAGTCGGAGCACCCTGTGCTCCTCTCCCTTGACGGTGAAACCTAGAGGTTGCCTGATGAAGACCGTCTCCGCCAGCTCGCCATTGAGGAAGGCCGATTTAACATCCAAGTGATGGACGCGCTAGTCTTTTGCTGCTGCCAAGGCTAGTAGCAAACGGACCGACTCCATGCGCGCTATTGGAGCAAAGACCTCCTCGAAGTCTATGCCCCCGCGCTGAACAAAGCCTCGGGCGACGAGGCACGCCTTGTGCTTGACAATGGCGCCGAGGTCATCCCGCTTGACCTTGTACACCCACTTTAGGTTGATCAAACGGCATCCTGGAGGTGGATCGACGAGCTGCCATGTCTCGTTTTCCTCGATCGCCTTTGTCTCCTCCAGCATCGCCCGTCACCAGTTTTTGTCCCGCTCGGCTAGCGCGAACGTGGGTGGTTCGTCTGCATTAACGAGCAGCAGCTCTGTGTCATTGAGCAGCCAACCAGCCAGTCCTGAGGGTCTTGTGCCGTCGACGATGTCGTCCAGCATGCGAAACCACACCTCCTCACCTTCGTGGAAGGCATCCACGAACTCAGTTATATCACTTGGAGGTGAGGCGAACTCGATCAGCGTTGATGGAATTCCTTGTTCCGCCGGAGTGCTCGGTACAGTACCTGAAGTGCTCGGCACCCCAGGTTTAGTGCTCAGCACTACTTCTGGACAGCTCGTCATAACTCCTATAGTGTTCGGCCACACTGTAGGAGTGCCCAGCCTCAGTCTTGGAGTGGTCGGCACCACTGCAAGACGTCTTGGCTCCGCCACGGGAGTGCTCGGCACCCGTCCTGGAGTGGTCGCCACTAATGCAGAACCTCCTGGCACCACTCCTGGTATGCTCGGCATCCCTCCCGAAGTGCTCGGCACTGCCCCAGGAGTGCTCGACGCTCCTCTCCAGAGTGCTCGGCACCTCTTTCCCAGCGTCTCCACCACCGTGGATGACCAAGTGCTCAACGACGAAGGTGCTGGTGAAGCTGCCAGCTTCCCCCGTGCTCAGACTGCTCCAGTCCCAAGCCGCCTCCTCGTCGAACATGACATCGCGTGAGACAAGCACATTGTCTCCACATGGGTCATAGAGCCGGTACGCCTTGGTACCCTCTGCGTAGCCTAGGAACACCATGGTTGTGCTCATGTCCTCCAGCTTGGTGAGGTTCGGCTTTGTTTTCCTGACGTGGCTGATACAGCCGAATGTCCGGAGGAAGGACACGCTCGGCTTGTGCCCATACCAAGCTTCGAACGACGTCTTGCCTGTCAGGGCCTTGGTCGGAGAGCGGTTGAGGATGAACACCGCCATGGTCATCGCCTCTCCCTAGAACCTTGCCGACATTCCTTTGGCCTTCATCATGGATCGGGCCATGCCGACCACCGTCTGATTCCTCCTCTCCACCATGCATTCTGTTGTGGCGAGTACAACGCGGTGTGGTGTCGCTCCACACCCTGATCCACGTAGTACGCAGCAAACTCCACCGAAGTGAATTCGCCGCCACGATCAGTCCTCAGCACACAGAGCTTCTTGCCGCTCTCGGCTTCCACGCGCATCTTGAACTTCTTGATCGCCGTCGCCGCTTCGTCCTTGCTTGTCAGGAGTTGCAGCCACATGTAGTGACTACAATCATCCACGAGCAGGAGGAAGTACCGCTGACCACCATTTGTAGCTAGCGTGATCGGCCCACAGAAGTCGCCGTGGACGAGCTCGAGAGCGTCCTTCGCACAATACTTGGCCGCCTTTGGGAAAGGTAGCCTCCTCTGCTTCCCGACTAGGCATCTGTCACACAGCTCGCCTCCGTGCTTAATGTGGGGTAGCCCTCGGACCATCTTCTCTAGCCGACCAAGCACGTCGAAGCTGAGATGTCCGAACCGGGCATGCCACATCCGCGGTTCCATGAAGTGCCTTGCCGCTAGGCACACTGGCTGCTCTACCTTCAGGTCGAATAGGTACAATCGGTTAAGGGACCTCTTCACCTTGGCGAGAAGTCACTGCTCCCGATCCCTAATCCTAAGATCTCCATCCTTGATTCGTACCTTGCTGCCGCGCTCATCTAGCTGACCAATGCTGATGATACTGGAACGCAGCTGCGGGATGTAGTATACATCCGTTAGCGCACAGTGCTCCCTGTTTTGGCACCTGAAGATAATGGTGCCGCGCCCTTGGATAGCCACCCTTGAGCCGTCACCAAACTTCACCGTACCGGTAACATTATCGTCGAGATCGGAGAAGGATGCCTTGGAGCCCGTCATGTGGTTGCTGGCACCAGAGTCTAGATATCATCGCTACTCCTGGTCGGTGCCCACACGTCCGAGGTGAACTTGGGCGCGTGGTTCATCGAGGTTGATAGTCTTCAGGGCCTTCCTAGGTCCTTCTACCGTCGTCGCCTCTTCCCTCTCCTTGGCCTCGATATCGTGCAGTGCACAGAACGTCGCCATTAGGATAGTGGCCTCATCCTCATCATCAGCTTGCGCCAGATGAGCCTCAGCCTTCTTCTCCTGCTTGCGATTTGGGCACTCCCGTGCCCAATGGCCCATCTTCCCGCAGCGTCAATAGGCGTTGGGGTCGACCTGCTTCTTCTCCGAAGAAGCCTTGCCACGGCGCTTGCCATCACTACCGTGGCTGGAGGAGGCTGCCTTCCTAGAGTTCCTCCGAGCAGCCCACTCCTCTTCCGTCAGTAGCAGTTTGCCACTGTCCTTCGTTGCTGTCGCCTGCTCTAGGCGCTCGTCCACCGCCCGCAGATGGTCTGTCACATCCTCAATGGTGAGGGTGGATAAGTCCAGCATCGTCTCTATGGAGAGAGCGATCCGGATGTACTTTGCCGGCACGGAGTGGAGGTACTTGGAGACCGTTTCCTCTTCGTCGATGGTGACGCCATGGCTCTTTAGCTTGCTGATGAGCGTTTGCAAGCGGAGGGAGAAGTCCTCCACTGTTTCACCATCCTTAAACTTGAGGTTGGCGCACTCTTGCTTCAGAAGCTGGGCCGTCGCCTTCTTTGCGCGGTTGGAACCGACGCGCATTGCCGTAATAGCCTCCCACGCCTCCTTAGCCGAGCTCTTTGCCCCCAACGGCTTCCTGTACTCCATCGGTACAGCAGCGAGGATAGCCTTCAACGCTGACATATCATCTTTCTCATTGTCGGTGCTCTTGTCAACAGCATTCCAGAGCCGTCGGGCTCTGAGCTTGACCTTTATGGTCATCGACCACTCTCCATAGTTGGTGCGAGTCAGCGTCAGCCAACTGGTGCTGCTGACCTCTCGCGCCGTGTGAACAACGACCTCCGGTCGTGGCTAGGCAGTCACAGCAGTGCCACTACTGTCGCCCATCTCCGAACCGCCCGTCATCGCTAGCGGTTAGTCTAGCGACAACGCTTGTACGACTCTGATACCACTTGTTAGCCCACAGGATCATCGGCTCAGGTGAGTGAACCACTCACTAGTCTTGCGGAGCACCCGCTAGTGTTGCCGAGCACCCACTAGCCGTGCCGACCACGAACAAGCGTTGTCCGTCCCCACGCACTATGGCCAGAGCTTAAAGAAGAAGGGAGAATAGAGCATACACACAATACAAGACATCAGCGTTGGCCGAAGTCCTGTATGGGAGATGGCAAATCTGAACTCTCTTTACTGAGTTGGCGTGGTAGTCTATTTATACAACTCTATCCATTTAGTCCTAGTACAGCGCACATGCTGTAATAGTAACTAGATAACACAGCAGAGCTGACTCTGCGTCGGCCTCTGCATATGGCTATGGTGCTGCAGGTGAGCCGTGCGGTGCCTACACCTGCAACGGCTACAGTATCATAGCAGTGGGCCTTTTTTACGGCGTATTTTCTTATTGTATTCATACAAGAAAAATAGTAGTTTATTCTAACATCGATCTATGGTAAAAAGACGATGAGCAGTATTTCTGATTGGATTGGAACACGGCGGTTTTTGCATGGCTGGTGTTTATTGGATCAACGAGCTGAGTGAGCGGAGACCGAAAATCGTCCTCGTCCTCAGTTGTTGGCTTCATTATATTTCTCCGCAACGAACTCAAACTAGTGGCCAGTGGTCAGTGGCCAATGCTTGCTGTGGCTCGGTCTGCTTGCTCTTGGACGAGACGAGCAGACAGCCTCCGTCTCGACGGCAACATTTCCATGTCTGCTTGTTCGCGTCGTTCAGTACTCTATATATATAGAGAGAGAGACACGCCTACTAGGCAGTACGTAGCGTACCTTATTATCCTACTATACGGCTACCACAAGTCTACCAACCTTCTGAAAGCTGTTGTCAATGTCAGCTCGCGACGATAGAATGAAAAGTGAAAACCCCGCCGTCTCATCTATCCGACAACAACCTGAGTAGGTACGAGCACGAGCTCGCTTTCAGTCTCAGCGGCAGCACAAGAGTACGTACGAGGCGCAACTAGCCCTACCGTGCTTTGGATTACGCGCGCCGGTCGGTCTCCGGCGGCCGCACGCGCGAATGGACAAGCGTAGCAGCTTGGTTCCGGGCGGCCCTACGCCGCCGGAGCGGACCTCGACGTACGCCGGCGACTATTCCGTCCCCGGTCGAGACCCGTGGACTCCGACCAGCCACGTCGGAGGATAACGATGGGGCCCGCAAGAATCCGGACTCCGTATACGAGGGACCAGTGCCGGGTCGCCACGTCGGAGATACGGCATCTCGGGGATAAGCGGGAAAGATTTTACCATTCTGACCTGCTTGCTACGGTCGTTCAGGTGCAGCTGGAGCTTTCCTCTTAGCCTGCAGGAATGGTAGCATCGCCAAAGATTCATGCATGGTTTTTGAGAAATCCGTCGGTTCTCTTTTCTACTCGTCTTTTCTTTGTTTCAAGCTTATCCTGGAGCTAGCATACTTTTCGTACTGGAACCAGTAAGGATCAATCAACCTGCACAAAGCAAGCACACAAACTAGATCAGATTTTTCTTTTCTCTCTCTTTGCTTTTGATACAGTGGAGTGCACCATAGTAAGATCAGATGTCTTGTCATCACGTATTTGGTTGCACCATAGTAAGATCAGATGTCTTGTCATCACGTATTTGGTTTTTTTTTTATAGTGCTAGCGCTCCGGACGTCCAGACGGACACCCGCACCTGCATTCTGCCTACACTCCACGGGCACGCCCCTGCCCGCGCTGGCGTTTCGCATGCCCACACGTGGCCCATGCCGCCCGGATGTCATCCACGCCGTCAGACCGCATGCGGGGCCGCTGGAGTCCCCTTTGCTTCTCACGCGCATTGTAACATGTGCAACATCTGATCTACTTTTTTCACATCCAGATGAAACACTTGCAACATATATCTGAAATAGTTTAAACACTTGCAACATACGTTTGAAACACTTGCAAAACACCTAAAAACACTTGAAAGCCATTGTAAGCATATACAACATCCAGATGAAACACTTGCTACATATGTGTGAAACATATGCAATATCCACATAAACACACTTGCAACTTGCGTCTGCAAAAACAGATGAAATATTTAGAACAGACGTTTGCAACATACGTGTATGGCTATTGCAATATATGCAACATCTCAATCTACTTTTGCAACATTCATACAAAACACTTGCAACATACGTCCGAATTAAACAGCTTAAACACTTGCAACATACGTCTGAAACGTACACTTGCATAACACCTGAAAAGCACTTAAAAGCCACTGCAAGCATATACAACATCCAGACGAAACACTTGCAACATATGTGTGAAACATATGCAACATCAAAATAAACACACTTGTAACTTACGTCTAAAAAACAGATGAAACATTTGGAACAGCTACTTGCAACATAAGTTATAGCCATTGCAACATATGCAACATCTCGATCTACTTTTGCAACATCCATATGAAACATTTGCAACATACCTATGAAACACCTGAACACTTGGAACATACGCTTGCAACATGTTAGGGGCGACACTCTAGTAGGCGGCGACCACCATGTCAGGCACGCTGAGGAACTCGATGACCGCCTTGATGGGCAGATCGGGGCTAATAGGGGGCATAGCGAAGAGCACCATGCACTTGGCCACCACGAGCTTCTTTCGTTGGGCGCACCGACACGCGAGGAGCCTCGTGGCGGGCGTGAAGTACGGCACGGCCACGATGCCTTCATCATCTCTAGCCACAGGAGGAGGTTATGAGGAGAACGTCGAGGGCAGGGGCGGGAGGCGCGACTCTAGCGGCGGAGCCTAGCGTCGTGGGGCGGGGAAGGGCCCCAGGGCAGAGGAAGCGGAGGTGGTCGCTGCTGGCGGTGGTGGAGCTTGCGGCGAGTGCGTGAGGCGGAGTGGGAGATTTTTTTTTGAGGCGGCATCTGACGTACGGGTGTTTGCACCGCAGCATTACCGTTTATTTTTTTAACGAACCACCGCGAGGCAATGCCAAATGGTGCCAAGTTTCAGTTGGTTCGTTATTGGACCAATTCATAATTTATGGTCATTATGGTTCCTTTTGTTTGTATGTTTTTGTAATTTTGGTTGGTTTATTTGGAACTTTTGTGAATCAACACCCCTAGTCCATGGAAAAACATTTATACAAAGGCGGCGATACAAAGACAATATCAGATACCGGTTGCTTCGTGCTTCTCTTTGGCAGAAGCAACGGTAGCAACGCAAAAGATTCAAAGAGGGATTCGTGATTTGGGTCAGGGCATCGAGTCCTCATCTATTGATCTTTTTTTTCCTGTCGTACTTATCCAGCCTGCTTTTCACATTGAAAACGAAATCGGAAAAATCATCTTGCACGTAGTTTGCCAAACTGATCAGATATTTTGGTCACGGTTTTTTCTTAATGAACCAACATGAGATTGTGCCAAATGGTTACTAAATTCCACTAAACTATATGTTGGTGCACTAATCAAACAGTTGATACAATTATTAGTATGATTATGAAAACTAGAATCCATGCTAAGTATGAGTTTGAAAAGTAGAAAATTTTTGAAAACTAGAAAAATGAAACCAAACCTAAACAACCAAAACATCTTTTTATTATTTGGGTTTGAATTTACTTAAACTCCAAACACCCTGTCAGTCTCAACCTGATCCATGAAAACTGAGTGGTATAGATACAATAACACAACATGTTCATCGACTAGTCACAAAAAAAAACACATGTTCATCGACTGTGATATGCAGTAACATAAATTGAATGCAGTTGTAGCGAAACAATAAATCATCTTGGTAAGGATCATGTGTCCATGTGCATGACTGTATGGTTTTGGTGATTTTGATGATTACTCCATCACTAAGATTAACATGTGTATTAAGATGTATTCACATGTTTTTTTAAGGCAAAAGGATGATGCTAGCTGTTTGAAAAGCTAGCTAATGCATCTAGACAAAAGATGATCCTAGCTGCCTAGCATCGCATAGTGAGGGTGGCTCCATAACATGGACCATGAAATCGAACCTTAACATCTTAACCTGCATGTGGAAGAATTTTTATTTTTTAAATATAATTTAATACATGAATTCTAGAAATAAACGTATGATTGACAAAATTATAGAAGTAATATGAAAATCATCACATCACTCGATTGGATCTAAAAAATTGTAATTTGCAACCTTTTTACTTTTAAAGACACTGTCTAAAAATTTGCTATGATGTTCGTAGCAGATTGCAGAACATTAGTTTGTTTATATCTCAACTTTTTTTACCCATATTTTGGACATAAAAAGAAATAAAAAGAGCTTTATGTTAAAAAGTTCTCCACTACAAAGTTTTCGAGTGCTATGGTCTCCTATAAAGATTATTTTCATTCGGATCCACATGAAAATGCTAGATATGTTTTTATAAAAGACGTCATCTATGGATGGACTAAATAAATTCCACCCCTTTCAAAGAACAAAATTAGATATTTTTTACCATCAATTGGCAAAAAATGATATCTTTGCGATTTCACTATACAAATATAATTCCACACTTTAAAACAGTGAAATTTGGCTTTTCCCATGCTCTAGAATTATGTAATACTACTTTTCGTCCTTCGAAACAACGATTATGTAATCCTAAGAGCAAGTCCAACAGATGTGCTATCCTTATTGTGTAGGCTATTTTGCTATCTTGTTTTGTAAAATAGCAAGCGGGCTACTCCTGTGATTTCGGTGGCCAAAGAAAGCAAGCCAGCTTCGCTCGCCATCCCTGCGCATGCGAGATCTAGCTGGTTTAGATTCGCACGGCAGGTACATACGTGGCAAGATTTCAACATAGGAGACTACAAATAGCTAGACTGTTGTATACTCCCCATTTTTTGAGAAGTTTTCTATTTTATATAATGGCTATATGGTATTTGGCTACTAAATTTTGGCCAGCCTCTCGGAGATGCTCCGTTCTTTCGCAACGGCGTACTGCTAGTTTTCGTTTACCTTCTTGAAACTCGTAACTCGTAACGGTAGTTTCGTTTTGGCGCTTTAAAACACGTATACTAGACTAGTGTATAAAATACTACAGTCATCAAGTTTTGACACTAGTAGTAGTTCCTGGTGCTACTTTTGCTGATCCTGCGTTGTTCCTGCTAAAATCTCTCGCAAGCACAGGCAATTCCTGCTATAACCTCCTCTTCCATTCCATTCCTCCCTGTTGCTCGTCTGAGTGACGAACTGCCTTCACCAACATCTAAAAACGCAGTCTTGATCATCCTCGCCCACTCACCAGTCACCATCCTGCCTAGTATTGCCCAGCTCCGATCCTTCGGCTGAGACCGCATCCACGATCGTTGCCTGCCATGGCTCCATTGTCGATGCCAAGCTTCAGTCGTAGGCGAAGGACGCCTTCTGCCGCCTGCGTGCCTTCCCGTCGGAGCACTGGGAGCTCCGACCGCTCTTCTTCCGCCTCCTATCCGCGGCCGTGGGCCCGCCAACGCCGAACATGGTGATGCGGCCGAAGCCCCTCGACAGCGACGCGAGGAACGCGCGCCCCTGCTCCCCGCCGTGCCACCCGCCGCCGCCGTCCCCGCCCCCGCCGCCGCGCATCCTCCCCTGCTGCTTCATCAGCCCCTGCTCCCGCTCTAGCTCCGTCAGCCGCACCCGCATCCGCGAGATCTCCAGCTTCAGCTCCCGGTTCTCCCGCCGCAGCGACGCGTAGTTGTCCCGCTGCGGGGACACGCACGAGCTCGGCACGCCGCTGCTGCTGCACACGAACCGCTGCGACAGGGACCCGTCGGCGCCGAGGCCCAGGCCGACGCCCACGCACCCGGACCCGCCGCCGCCCGAGAAGGACGACTTGAGGCGGAGCTGCTCGAAGTAGAGCACGCGCACCACCATCTGGATCGGGAGCCGGTCGTTCTGCGCCGCGTGGCTCGACGCGTCCTGGGATAGCTTCTGGCAGTCGATCAGCTTGCACAGCTTCTTGCACTCCGACTCCGTCAGAGATGGATGCGCCTGTTTTTTTTTTCAAAGCAAACATGGTCAGCCAACAAGTTCTCTTTCTCTAGACAGAAAATCAATCAAGAATAACAAAGCAAACAGCTACGAATGCGCCTGGGCTGATTACAAACATGTTCAGGCTATGATCAGACATAAAGATTGATCAGGCAAATTTTGTTAGTTAGACAGAGAGCAAAGTTCAGTGATCACCTAAATTCTTTCTGGTTGCAATTTACCTTCAGGCCTAAAGATTGATCACACAATTGACTTTTCAACCATACAGAAACCAAAACCCAGTGGTCAGCTAAAATTTGTTATACATACACACATTTTCATGCTATCTAGTTACATGGGAAATATGCCTACTCAGAATATGGAATTCATTGCCACTAAATCAAATATGTTTTTATTCTGTTGGATCCTATAACTATCATGTTTTTGTCAATTGAAGTCTTTTTATGCAATTTAACTTCAAGCATATACATTGATCCAGAAAGTTTAGTCAGACAGAGATCAAGGTCCAGAGATCAGCTATTGAATTTATTCCATTTGATTGCATACACACAGTTCCATCGAGACTGAACAGAAGATAGATAGGAAATAATGCCTACTCAGAATATGGGATTCTTTGTGACTGAATCAACTATGTATATTAAACCTCTGCGTTTGCTGAAACAACTAAAAAAATGTGACATTTGTAATCTAATGCCTTTACCTTCAGGTATATGTCGATGGCACGGTAGAGTCCATCATCAACAATGCGTGCATAGTCTGGCAACAGTTCAATAAGAGCCATGAACTTCTGCAGTTTCAGATATGGATCTGGTGCTACCTCTGCAAGGTAACCATCCATTAGTCTTCCAACCTTGAGGACTGAACTGTGGCTTGGAGACTTGAGTCCATCAGAGTCATATCCACAAGGTGACAATTCTCCTGAACTATCTTCATCTATCCTCTGCAAGAAGTTCACCAATATACGGTGGACAGTGTCAACGTCAAACATCGAGTCACTTGTTTGCGTGGAGGGGATCAGCAGATCATCTAGTGATGCCATCTCCAGCTGGAGGCCAATCCTTTTCTCGACTTCGATTCTACAGTCTAGGCTTGCATCAACTTCAATTGCCATTCTCAGCATGCCAAACAAGAAGGACAAAGTGACCGTTGTAATATTTTCAGTCGCCAACAGATCGATGAGTGTTTCAACAATCATCCTTTGACTGTCTCCAACAAATGGGCCTGAGTCCCATACATGGCGCCTTTCGACGCCCTTGAGTGATGTTTGGGCATAATGAGTAATAGAGGTGCCAATACTCTCTGGCCTGACCCCATTTCTCCTCATCGCAGCAATCACACGCCGATAGTGGTCGATTCTCAGCGCAGAAAGGTCTTCAACCCACCAATCCTGGCAGTGCATTCGCAACTTTGCAGATCCCACATCACATTCCAAGTGAGCCAAACCTGAAACCAGCTGCTCCTTGCTTGCATTCACCGCAATTGCATCAACACACCTATCTACAAGCCCGACTTCCTCCACTACTGGATCCAATCCATCACATTTACAAAGGGCTTCCAGGGATTTATCGAGGTTCTTGAGCACAATCTCGTTTAAGTACGTCTCTGTCCTGAAAATGAGGTTCTCCTCTTGGTAGTCCTCTGTCATTTCCATGTACTCTGCAACGCATCGCAGATGGGCCACATTTGCCGTGGTTATTTCGAAATTGCTACCGTAACAGAACTTGGCAGCAAGTTCAAATGCAAAGGCTCCCCCTGGTACGTTTACAAGCTCCAGCTTTAGGAGATCTGGATCCTTGGAGTCCACTACCATTTTCCGTACTCGTCCACACCGAGATACTAAAGGGAACTGCAAAACAAGTACACAATTGTAGGGCATGGTGAAACTTATTCCAGGAAAGGTAGTTTAAAATTTTGCTTCATGGGTTATGCAGAGGGATGTACCAATAAGATTTCTCAGTTTATACATAAATCCTTTACTATTCCTTCAAAACTTTCCTGAGTTTTACCTAACTGGTGTACTGGAGCGCTTTAATGTGAATCCCCCTATTTGTTCATTAATTGTTACTTTCAAGCCTTTAGAATGACCAAAAATATCTTAATAGGCTTGAACTGCATCCAAGCTGGCTGATATGTGGTACTTATTATTTTCCAAAGTCAGTACATTACATACGGTGAAATTTACAAGAAGTGAATCGCTAATTACACCACATAAGATTTCTGTAGTAAATAATTAGTCATTACTACATCTTTTGTATGGAGTTCGTATACCCATTTCCATGTCCTGAAAGGAAAGCAAGCGTCCATTCCATTCACTACTGGTCCTTTACCAAGCAATTTATGAGAAGTGGCATGCATGCACAACCTACGGAGTACTGGTCCAAACATGGCACTGAACTTCCAGCAAAGGAAAATGCACCTGCTAACTGAAGATTCGCCTAAACAACCACGCTGAGGTACAGATGATTGAAGGCAGATTCATATCGAATGGAAGCAGAGTAAATGAAACTTGGTTGTAAAAACACAAGAGTGTTGAAATGGAGTATACACCGACCTTGTGCAGCAGAAACGACTGTCCATCCACCGATACCGTCACATCCTCAGCGACATCTGAAAATATCCTGCACACGCACAGCAGGCAATGCAATGAACCCAAAAGTTTTTATTAGACACCAAGATTAGTTAGCACTTGAGATGGCTATGCGTAGACATGACCTAGTGCATTGTTTGTAATAACACATTTCGCCTTTCCCACACACGCCCTCCCAAGAACGGAACAGCAGGTGCTGAGGAATCAACTGACTGCAACAGACTGTTCCAGGCAATGCTGCTACTGCTACTCTGCTAGTACCTGAGCTCTGGATCTACCACGGAACAGTTGATGAAATTTCACTCTCCAGGAAACGATACAGCAGTGTAATTAAGAACTAAGAAGGGATGGTGTAGAGACATGAAGCCGAAGCTGGAAAAAGCCTGTGGTTTTCATCAGGAGAGCGAAAGATTCAGAAGTGGCGCCTGATGGTACTATACTATCAAGCGAAGTCCCCTCTGATGGACCTTCAGAGGAGCAAAAGCAATTTTTGACGTACTCTAAGTAGGAGCAGAAGCAATTTTCAGAGTAGCAGTTGGATTCTTCCTGCCGAAACGATAGATGGACGGCGTGGAAACGATGGAATGGAATGAAAACTGGAGTCGGTGAAGCAAATGGTGAAGGGATCTAGCTAAGAGGCAAGACTAGCGCGGCACCGGCATAGTAGCAAGCTGTGTTCCTGTTCATGTTTTCCCAACTCCCCAAATATGCATTTGCTATGCAATCCAGAGGAAAGCAAAGCCGATGGGGATCCTGACCTCCTGTGGCTGACGGCGGTGCCGCAGAACCGCGGCGACGTGGTGGCGGCGGTGGAGAAGGGGAACAACACGGCGGCAGCGTCGCTGCCCATCCCCATGCCTCCTACTCCTCTTCTGCTCCCTGGTCCCGCCGCCGGCTCAGCTGCCGGCGCCTGCTTCTCTCTGTCTCTCCCTCTTGCCTCTGAAATGCTCTCAGCAGTGGAGGTCTGGTCTGGAGTGGTAGGAGGTGAGGAGAAACGGACGAGGCCAAGGAATGACGGACGGTCGTTGGCGCGTGGCAGTAACAAATTGGGACGGGAGGGAGGGAGGCAGCGGAAGAAAGAAGAGAGAGAAAGCACAGACAGCGACAGAGCCGCACAGCATCGTTTGTTGTTGTGTCTTGATCTTGACGTGGGACTGTCGACTGTGGGAGGCAGAGGGGGATTATTAGGAACAAGATTATGATTAGCCTGAGAGAAAAAGCGACTCGACGACGGAGGCGAGGAATAGTTGGGTGACTAGGGGACACCGCCTGCTCCACTGTCAGTAGTATTCTGCCTTGATCGAACCCAGCGGAATGGAATGGATGGAGTCATGCAGCCTTCAAAGGTTCCCATGCTCATGTAGCCATCGTGTATACTAGAAGTATTTTTTTCTTCTTCTTTTCACTTTTTTTTAGCCCTTGTTTAGTTCGCGAAAAGTTGAAAATTTGGCTAACGTAGCACTTTCGTTTTTATTTGGTAATTAGTGTTCAATCATGGACTAATTAGGCTCAAAATGTTCGTCTCGTAATTTTCAACCAAATTGTGTAATTAGTTTTTTTTCGTCTATATTTAATGCTCCATGCACGTATCGTAAGATTCGATGTGATAGACATTGTAGCACTTTTTGGCAAAACTTTTCGCGAACTAAACAAGGGTTACTGCCACAAGTACTCTACACAGCACAAGGCTCAAGTTTGCCGTGTTCATAGCCATGTCTGGTGTAATAACTCATCTTATACGTTCTTTTGATGGGATATGATAGGGTGTAAATTTTCCAGGAGGAACAAAACATGGCCTGAATGACAATGATACCGGAGCATGCTGTTGCCTCGCCTGCCCCTGCTTCGTGTCCACCAAACGTGCCGAGAAGAGACTTTTAACACAACCACTTATGCTGGCTTTGCTGAGGTTGAGCCGGCCGTTGACAACGCAGGGGCGCATTATGGCTGAGTGTATATATGTGCTCATTACGGATCATTACCATCACAAAAAACAGATCTGGAGTCATCGAGTGCTGGCGCGAGCATCTACTCCGTACATGCATGCAACGCAGAGCACTGTGCTGGGCACGCGCGCCTCGTGCGAAACTCTCAAGATAACTCAATGGCGAGGCATGCGCAATCGCAATCGCATACGAAGGAGGATGATGCATGTATCCGGTGAGTGCACTCAACTCAATGACGTGTGTTCGGTTCGTGCGTGCAACTATGCTGGTACACGGTTGTTCGTCCAACGTCATTTCTCTATCTCTTAACTCTCTCTCTCTCTCTCTCTCTCTTTCTAACCAGGGATGCTGAAACTAACTTTTACGTTGGTTGACCCCTTCCAAAGCTCAGCACTTGATCGAATGGAGCCTAGACGATGCTTCCCAATTCCCATATATATAGTGAAAAGCAACAAATACCTCGAGTCCTTGACGTGCACACGGGCGTGGGAGCCCCGGACGTAAGGTCATCGGACTCTGAATTCGCCGTGGCGAGGCATATATCCTGATTGGGACGAGAAGAGTGCAAGTATTGTTAGATCATTTATAGGCATACCAATAATATAACTTTTTTGTGTCATGAGTATTATTGATACCTCCCTCCTACATTTAATCGAATTTTTAATAGTTTGACACAGAGAGATCGAATTCCGAACGGAGCAGGAGCGGTGCACATACGCAATCGATGGTACCCACGGCAAGTTTTTGGCGTGAGGGAGGGCTAGTACTCTGTACATGAACTAGCATGATGATGACAAGCAACGTGACATGATGGCACCATCACCAAGGACAAGGAGTGGAGGCAATGACTAGGCACGGAAGTCGAGGAAAGCTACTAGTACTGCTAGTGCTGCCGTGCAGCCTCTTCGTTTGGCTGTGACCTATTGTAAATGATCGTAAATTTTTAGCTGAAACAGTATTTTTCTCTCACACAAATCAGTTAGTAATATTTTTTCACAAACTAGCAACAATACGAAACAGCCAACCGAACATGCTGGTGAGCTCCCGAGAGCAGACAGAGGACAGCAGCAGGGCCATGTCGCTCGCAGCTGCGCATGCCGCCGGGCCGGGGGCCGTCCCTCCACTCTACTCTCATCCAACATGTCTCCAAAGAATCTCTCACTCTGCTTTAATTTGATGTATATAACTTGTTTTCTCGTAAAAATGCACTATCGCTCCTCTTTGCAACTAATTTGAGAACAAATAAAAAGCGCAAGCATAGATTGTCATTGATTTCACCTACTAATTACATGCGTCATTTTAGACAAGATAATAATGCTTGAAACTTAAAAGGCATACATAAACTAATGTATGGATAGTTTTTTTTTTAAAAAAAGGTATCCAAAGATGTTGTTGACTAACTAATCCAGAATATCGCATAATTCAAGACAAAACTTAAACTTTCTATACCTCGGATTTTAGGATACACGGAAAGCGCTGCTCTTCTAGGAGGGGACATGCTCAAACTCAATAAGCTAAGGGCAGCTTGGATGGCAATTTATGAACTAGCCCATAGCATATTGTTTCATATTTTAATCAAAAAGAGAAAAAAAACTACCTCTTGATTAAAGTTCTCTTTGGCACGGCTCATCCAAAACGGCTTCACCGGTGAAGCCAAAGCCGGTGAAGCCAGAAAAACTGACTTTTTTCGGCTTCTAGTTCATTTTAACCCCGACTTACAAAACGACTTCACGCCACAGTGCCTCGATTTGCGTAAAATAGATGAAGCCAAAGCCGACATAAGCCGTGCCAAAGAGGCCCTAAGAGCTAGTCTCATGCACACATTGCACACCAAACAACTCTAACGCGTATGGATTGAGTTCAATACATGGGTATTCAAATAAGGCCTTAATCTACCCCTAGCACATACGGGTTGATATGGATGTAATATCAGCCAAACAGGCCCTTAAGATACGATGTATTATATGCGTGCATTTTACCGTCTGGCTCCAAATTAACCTAGTTCGGGAGTAATGACACCTTCTACTAATTAAACAATGCAAATATGCAATCACTCGGTCACATCACGTACCACACATATATGTAGTGTGATAAATGAGGCATGCCATTCTAACCAAGGATATATGTTTGGATGAGCTAGAACAAGTTACTAGTTAGGCTATAAATTAGTTTAAATTAGCTGAGATTGGTTAGTTATTTGGCTAATAACTAGTTGAAGACCTAGCTAAAAAATTAGCTCATCCATTAGCCCTTCCGTAAGATGCACTAAGATTAATTTTAACTAATCTTTAGGTAGCTACTACTAATTAGATCTTGTATGAAGCAGACCCTAACTGTATTTTGCGTCATCTAAACAAAAACCAGTCGTGTTTGCACGGATTTTTTTGGCAAATTTTTTTTTGAAAGACATGCTTTTTGTCAATGTTCTGATAAATAAAGGTCATGTCTTGTTCCAATTCCAATGGGAATCTCGGTCTGACTAAAACATCGTCTTTGCATGTTCCAATTACTTGCTTTAAGCTTTTAGCCTTTTTTTCATCACGTTGCTCTTGGTCAAGATTCCCGATTACCAACATCGTGGCATTTTATAGCTCGGGATCCAAGATCGGGAACACATGGGAAACCTTTTTCTTTTGTGTTTTTTTTTCTACTCTAACTAACGAGTAACGACATACCCGGCCCGCAAGCTGAAAGACGAGACGGTCCACCACGTTAAATGGGCTGTATCATTTTGTTTATTTTGCACCAAGGTATTTTTCGGTTCTTTTTGAAATTGTTAGAAAATAGAGGACGAGAGAGATGGAATTGATGCAAATGATTCTGTGTTGTATTCCAATGAATAGTGTGTACATATATATACAGAGCCCATGTGGGCGGTTACAAGTATGAAAGAGAGATAGGGGTAAAAAGACACCCCTTAGATTAATCCCTATTGAGCACTAAATAATAATTCTCAACACTCCCCTTAATCAATTAGCTCCTTGTAGTCTTTACTGTTCATCTATTATGCATCTTTATGAATCTTTGGAAAACCCTGTGGAAAAACCACAGTAATACCGGTATACCAGGCAAAACTCCTTAAAACCAGTGGAAAAAATAAGGAGAAACACCATGATATACCATCACCAATGTTATTAGACTCTTTGAGATAAACCCAAAGCCTTAGTCTAAAAATACCTTGACCATAGGGTCAATATGCTTCAAATATCATCTTTCAAAAACCCCAGCGAAGAAAATAGATGAACCTTTGTGTTGAACATTGCCTCGTCAAAAACTTTATATGAGAAACCATCAATGGAAAACTCACATAAAGAAAAGAGTACAATGCATCTTATGTCCCAATATCATCTACCAAAAACCCCAATGGGAAAAATGGATGATATGACATAACCTTGTGTTGATATTGTCTCATTAAAAACTATATATGAGAAACCCCAAGGGAAAAACTCATACAAAGAAAAGAGTGCAATATGATGTTTACAACAAGTTATTAATCAGAGAGACTCTCCCCCTGATACTAGCAAACCTTGAAGTAAATTCATACCAATGCACTCAACACATACGAAATGTGGAGTATGGTAGACTTCATGAATATCTCTGTAAGATTATCACAAGACTTAGTTTGCAAATATCCATATGTCCATATTACCTATGGAACAGAACCATCCTAGTGCAAATTATTGCATTAAATATAACTTGTCTCCATCTACACAACACAAGTTGCATTACCTTTATAGATAATGACCTTTGATTCAATAGAATCAAGACCACATAACTTCAGTATGTGATATATCATTCTGTCAAGCTATACACATTAATGTGAAGCCTTGAAAAATACAATGTCAGAATGATTAATGGAATTGACCATTAAATGTCTATTTAAAGACTATCACAAAATGGTCTTTCCATATTCATGTAAAGCCTATTTCAATGATCTGGAATTTGGGGATCTTATAGATAACCAGAATCATTATATCCACATAATCGGATCATTGATTACACCAAGACTATATGTGCTATTTCAGATATCAAAAGATATTCTTAACTTCAATCCACCAACATTTGATAGGATTAGCGTTGCTACTCGATAGCAAATCATTGCAAAAATAATATCTGACCGAAAATTTTTGTAAGATTTATTAGCGCATAAATAGCACAAAGATAATGGACCACATGTCCTAATATCTCATCTCAATCACTATGACATAAAACAATCTTCCTCTATCATGAGGTAGAACAACCATAGGTGTGGCAGAACCACCCGAAATAACACACTTATGGTGGCGCTTGTCTTCCACTACACACTAAGCACCCCGAAGGTGAGCTACATCAGACAGTTCTGTCGAGCACACCCCATGGGAGAACCCGAAAATCCACATTTTTCCATCAGGATCACAAATGAGAGAATAAAGCTTACAATATTTTAGCCATTTCTTACATCACTTTTCATGCAACATCAAAGTATAATATTTATTATTTATAACAGCGGAATATAATCATGTTATCAGAGTCTCAGCGGAAATAAAATCATTTCATGACAAGTTAAACATTAACATGATGATCCGTTATATACATCATAGCAGGTTATAAGTTTTTCCATTGTAAAATATTTTGGGTGAAAGTTTCAAATAAACTCTATGTCCGCAATGTTAAGGAAATCCTCGCTGAGCCCACCAGGAGGTTTCCACACATAAGTGCCAGCTCCACATGTTCCTATTACTTGGAATAGGGTAGAACAAACCCTGAGTACTCAATTGTACTCCGCAAGGCTTACCTATCAGGAGGAAAGAAAAGACTCCAAGGATATGCAAGGCTATCTGGCTCGTGGGTTATTGCATCTGCAGGAAGCATTACTAAAAGTGCGTCCGTATATTCAATTTCATTAGCAGTCACCATTAGTTTATTAACTAACCATTCTATATAAGCACATGTGATACTTTCAAACAGGTGGTAAGCAATCAGACCATTTTATCATCTTTTATATTCCAGTTCTTACTATGGTGCAAGATCGTAAACAAGTCGTACCGGATTACCCGGTGATTCGTGAATCAATGTGCCCAGCTGGGTACCCCGAAATACACGCCCCGTTTGTACCCCAGGCACAAGCAGGACCAACCCACCACTCTTCTGTCAAGGGGTCAAGGTCTCCATCCAAACTTGGACTCCAAGCCCCCACACCTGAGTCCTGGACTCAGTGTGGTGCTTAGACCTCCACCATCCCCGCCTCCAATCAGTTAGTCCAAAAAGAGCTAGAACCCACGATAAGAGAGCAACGAGTCTTCTCTGCTCTCATAAACAAGTATGTGCTCAGGATAATAAGTTTGTGACCTAACTAGAACCCAATGCAACGGCCGGTCCTTAACTGACACAGGCGGAACAAGTGCAACCCGAGCCTCGCTCGAATGCCAACCAAGTCTAGATCCAAAGTACCATTCCGCCTAGTCTCCAATTATCATTCATATATATTTTCTAGGTGATAATAATATAATAGCAATAATAATATCTTTTCTATCTCTCGCGAGTGACAGGCAATCACTTGACTTCTATCGGAGTCCTATAGCATAGCAATCTACATGATCCTATCATACTAGTAAAACTCATAGGATAAGGATATATATATGCAAGTGGGTTTCATTCAACTTCTTAAACTTAATGCACAAGCATAAATTAAAGTGCAGAATAATAGGGGGTTATGCACCGGAGCTTGTGTCGACAAAAGATGCTTGGCAGTCCACCGAGGGGTATCCCGCGATGGTAGATTTGTTGGTGGAGGTGCGCGTAATCAGGAACCGAATGGTGACACAAGGCGCAGAGACAGCGATTTAGACAGGCTTGAGCCATCTGATCGACGTAATACCCTACGTCCTGTGTCTTTGGTGTATTGTATTGAATATGAGATGTATGTAGATGTCGATTAGGGGACCCTTGCCCCTCCTTATATGCTCTGGAGGGGTAGGGTTACAAGGAAAATATCCTATTTGGTACTAAACAATATCTTACGGTGCAGCCCATGTCTTGTCTTGTGGATACTGGGGGTCATATCCCCCACAGCTAGTCCCCGAGCGCCTTGTATCCTTTGAGCAACGCTATCTTGAACAAGTCCGAGCACTTTGATGTGAAGCCGATCGGTTTAACTGGTAATCCAAGCAGTGGAAGTAAAAAACTGACCAGTTTAACTGGTGACCTGGGCGGTGAAAGTCAATGCCGACCAGTTTAACCGGTTAGGAGACCTCGGACTTAGCCAAGTAAGGCTTGCTAGAAGGATGTAAGGGGCTCAAGATAAAATTTGAAAATTCTTCCACTTAGGAGAAGTGTGGCCACTTAGACTCTGTCAATAAGGAGGGTAAATCAAGAAATAAGCACTACATTCACTGCCAGGTGAAGTGTAGCCACTTAGTCCCCGAGCCTGCTGGAAGATGAAGAATGAATCTTCTAGCAGGGTCAAAGAAAAGAAGTCTGAAAGCTTGCCGATGTCATCTGACATGCGCGTATCAAGACCCCAGATGTGTTGCCCAAGATCAGCACCCTGATCTAAACAGCATAGAGCAGGTTGATAGCACACCGATGAGACATAGCAAGATACGACCACCAAGGGAGTCCCTAGCTTAGCTGGTGATGCTTGCCCGAAGAATCCGAACACTGAGGAGTCCCCAGCGTTGCTGGTGATGTCCGAGCGCCAAGGAGTCCCCGGCATAGCTGGCGATGTTCGAGCACCGAGGAGTCCCTGGCGTAGCTGGCGATGTCCGAGCACCGAGGAGTCTCTGACGTAGCTGGTGATGTCCGAGCATCGAGGAGTCCCCGGCATAGCTGGCGATGTTCGAGCACCGAGGAGTCCCCGACGTACCTAGCGATGGTCGAGCACCGAGGAGTCCCTGACATAGCTGGCAATGTCCGAGCACCGAGGAGTCCCTGACGTAGCTGGTGATGTCCGAGCACCGAGGAGTCCCCGACGTAGCTAGCGATGTCCGAGCACCGAGGAGTCCTCGACGTACCTGGCGATGTCTGAGCACCGAGAAGTCCCTGGCGTAGCTGGCGATGTCCGAGCACCGAGGAGTCCCCGGCGTAACTGGTGATGTCCGAGCACCGAGGAGTCCCTAGCATAGCTGGCGATGAAGCACGAGCGACGAATAGTCCGATCAACTGGTCGGTGGCGAAGTAAGCATTGAGTAGAAGCGACGGGAGAACAGTTCGATCAACTGGTCGGTGACGAAGTCCATGAACCTAGTGGTCCAACCAGTTGATCGATGGAGAAGTCCGAGCACCAGGTGGTCCGATCACCTGGACGATGAGCCTGCAATACAAATATGTAGAACGGGTAGTACATGATATAAAAATATATGAACTCTGGAGAAGAATCAGCAATGGTGTGGTAGAACCGCCTAATCTAATGCCTCCTAGGAGTGCTCGTCTTCCATTAGACACTTAGCACTCAAGGGAGGACACAAAATTACATGGTTCCATCGGGCACACCCCAGGGGAGAACCCAAAAATCTATATTTTACCATTAGGATCACAAATGAGAGAATAAAGCTTACAACATTATTAACCAATTCTTACATCACTTTCCATGTACATCAGAGTATAATATTTATTATTTATAATAGCGGAATATGAACATGTTATCAGAATTACAATGGAAATAAATATCTATTCATGACATGGTGAAGTATTGATATATAAACTATGACAACAGATTATAAAACTTTCATTTATAAAAAACATTTAGTAAGTGTTATAAATAAAGACTATGATCGCAGCGTAAAGGAAATCCTCTCTGAGCCCACTAGGAGGAATCCACACACAAGAGTCAGCTCTAGCATCCACCTGTCACCTGCAACAGGAGGAAATAAAACTCTGAGTACTCAATTGTACTCAGCAAGACTTACCCGACAGGAGAAAAGAAAAGACTCCAAGGATATGCAAGGCTATCTGGCTTGTGGGTTTATTGCATCTGTAGGAAGCATTACTAAGCGTGCGTCCTTATATTGGATTTTTATTAGTAAGCCACATTAGTTCATTAACTAACCATTCTATGTAAGCACCTGTGCTACTTTCAAGCAGGTGGTAAGCAATTAGATTTTCTTTTACCATCTTTCATCTTTCATCTTTCAGTTCTTACTACGGTGCTAGACCGCAGATAAGCTATACCGGATCGCCCGGCGATTCGTGAATCAATGCCCCCAGCTGGGTACCCTAAAAACACACGCCCCGCTTGTACCTAAGGCACAAGTAGGACCAACCCACTACCCTCCTATCCTGGATGTCTAGGTCCCTGTCCAAACTGGGACTCCAAGCCCCCACTCCTAAGTCCCGGACTCAGTGCAGTGCAAGGACCTTCAATACCCAAAAACCACCCTGATAGTCCGTCCGAAAAGAGCCGGATCCACGATAAGAGAGTAACAAGTCTTCCAAGCGCCCATACCCAAGTATGTTCTCGGGATAATAAGTCTGTGACTTGCCTAGAGTCTTATGCAATGGCCGGTCCTTTACCGACACAGACAGGGAAAGCAGTGTAACCAAGCTATGCCCCATGGCCCGACGACACAACCTCTTACACCCACCAATACCCAAACCATATCCCTGTCTGGTCACCATTTTTCCTTTCCACCATTTATATTTTCCAAGTGATAATAATACAGTAATATAGTTCCTATCTCTCGCGAGTGACAGCCAATCACTAGACTTCTACCGGAGTCCTATAGCATAGCAATATACATGATCCTGTCATACTACTAAGACTCATAGTAGTGCAAGTGGGTTTCATTCAACTCCTTAAAACTCCTTAAAACTTAATGCACAAATATAATTTAAAGTGCAAAAAAGTAGAGGTTATGCACCGGGGCTTGCCTAGGTAAGATTTAATCAGAAGTTAGCTTTCCACCATGGTGACACGATCTCCAAAAGCACCATTTCTCTAGCAACTCCCGATGACTCCATGATCCATCGACGTCCCTATTATGATATGCAATGCGGTGCAATGCAAAGATGTAATTAATCGACTGCAACCGTGACTCGAAAAATACAATTTACGCCTCTCAAGTTAATGAGCTAGTTCTAACGACGACCTAACTTGGCTATATATCCATGTTGTAGAATAAGGCACTATTACCCAACAATTGTTTTAGTTATACAAACCCAAGTTGTTTCTTTATTTCATTATATCGTTTTAACCTTTATTCTAAATAGGGCATCGTTATCTATCTAGCAACTAATGATTCTGGAGCTACAAAATTACAGTGAGCAGCTAATAATATTAGTAATTTACTATAAAATTTTTAGAGTCAACACTATCACCGGTTTATCACAGAAATTCCTACAAGTTCACCTTTTATCAATATTAAGCATGTTAAAATAATTAGAGTAACCCTAAAAACATACCGAATCTATGTGAACAAAATACGCTATTAGATAGATCATGATTTTAGGAACTCAACAAAACTAGTTTGGCATTTTTATGATTTTTCTATGATTTACTACCAATTTTACAAGTTTACCTTAAAAGCTAACTTAGAAACTGCTCTACAAATCGAAACGGGCCGGCGTCAACAACCTCGGCCCAATGACGCGCGCGGGCGGTCTAGGTGCGTAGGCGGTGGATGGCCCATAGGTGCGCAGGTAGCCGTAGCCCAGGCGGATGGGCGCGCGGCGGCCCAGGCGGCAGGCAGTCTAGCCAGCGAGAGCTGACCGGCTAGAGACACAGGCAGGAAGCACGGCCCAGGCACTGGCAGGCGGCGCGGGCTGGCCCAAGCAGGCGCGACAGGCCGGTCCAGCTAGGGAAGCCTAGGACGCCATGACCATTTTGCAAAACGTCCTCAGTCTTCTACCTATTTGGTACACTACTATTCATATGAGTCACTGACATAGCATTAAGAACCCTAGAAAGATTCAATTCTCACCATCTCACCCTTTCTTTCATCCTCAAGAGCAGAGGAGGCACGGGACGGGCACGGCCGGCCAAATCCTGGCCGCCAACACACCCGTCGGTGGGGGAAGACGGCACGAGGCAGGGGCAGACCGTGGTGCAGCCGGGCGCTGTGGCACGGGCGCCAAGGAGCAGTGGGTCCAGCACGGCAACGTGGCTCGGGTGCACTAGAGGCAATGCGCCGACCAAAGGGTGGCTCGCCGGCGGGACACTACGACTGTGGAGACGCGGCGTGGCAATGTGGTGGGCTGCGGTCCAGAGCGGGGAGGACGCGCAGGGGCTATAGCACTGACGTGGAAGAGGAAGCAAAGAGCCACGTGCGACTCGGGCGCGCCTAGGTGTGTAGTGGTCGAGCAGCGGCGCGGTCAGCAGCGGATGAGCAGCGCGCGCTCGAGGATGCCTCTACGGCAGCGGGAGCGCCGGTGCTACACATGGGCGTGAGACGCGGCTACGGCGGGGACGGCACGACATGGTCCACAGCGGGGAGTGGCGCTAGACAACGCGACTCATCGCGCTGTGGAGCTACAGCATAGAGGTGGAGCGGATGGCCCCGAGGCGGCATCGTGGTGCTGTGGGGTCAGAGACCCAGCACGGCTATGGGGGCTCGTGTGCGCTCGAGCAGGAGAGGAGGCACGGCGCGGTGGCACGTGACGTGGGGAAGAAGAAGGAAGGCCACTAGTGCTCGCAGAGGAGCGAGGACGTGGTGCACAACAGCGCGAGCTCGAACGCGCGGGAGGGCAGCGCCGAGGGCTTGTGCGCACGCGTAGTGTGCCAAGGGTGGCTGCTGGGGCGCCAACACACGGGCACGGGAGGAGTAGCGCAGTGGTGAGTGAGCGGGATGGAGTTGCGCTCTCACGAGGGAGGAAGAGGAGGGGCAACGCTGCAGACATGGGCACGCTACGTGAGGAAGAAAAAGAAAGGGCAATGCTACAGAGCAGGAGCAGCAGCAGCGACACGGAGGTGACCTGGCCTGACCTTGTCTTGGCACGTCGTGACTTGGAGTTTTGCTCGCCAGCCATGGCAGAGAGTAGAGGCAAGGAAGGACGAGCAGAGACTGCTGCAGGTTGAAGCAATGGAACATGCAGTGAGGGAGGGAAAGCAAGCAAAGCAGTACACGGCAGCAGTAGCCCGGCCAACTTTCATTAACACGCTCTTTGAGAAAGGGCGTGAGGGAGAGGGAGCAGCGACACAGCGATAGGAGTGAAGGACAGTGATGCAGACAAAATGACATGCTGGGGTGCAGAGCCACGATGGAAGACGAGACAGTGCATAATTGCAATGCCAGGCGAGTACGCTGCACACCGCGCTAGAAAAATAAATGAAGCATGCAGAGCTGCTGCGCTATCTCTCATCTGCTACGTGCTTTCACACCAATCACATGAATTTATGAAGCGGCCAGACGGACAGATACATCGCGGGTACGTTACCAAATTATCATAAGGACCTAAACGAGTCTATACGTAAAAACATAAACATGTCACAAAACCAAAGCTTTTCAAGTAAGCGTGTTTATCAAAATAAACACGTGAGTATATATATATACACACCTATAGATATTTCTATCGGTTTACTAATTTAGACAATTAGCAACATCTAGGCACGAGGACATCTTCAACAAAGCTCGAATTTAAATTAGGTTCAACAACTATATATATCGTTCTATTTATTAAAGGATTTTCTTTTATTTATAAAAGTTGCTTTTCATGCTTAATCTAATAGAACAAACCGTTCGCTGTCTATTGGCTAGAATTGTCGTTTGATATTCCTAAATATCTTTACGCATAGAATAATTTAACTAGGATGTTTATTCGAGTCCACAAAACTGAGTCACACAGGATTCACTTAACGTTTCAAGTATGTTTTAACTCAAAACTCCGAGAAACCTATTTTTGGAAATTTTACTTAGGCCTAAAATTGCGGTGCTTAACAAGCTCGTAACACCAGGGGTGTTACAACCAACCCCCTTAAAAAGAATCTCGTCCTGAGATTCGAAGCAAGAACTAGAAGAGGGGAAATGGGATTACATTTTGTAGATCAGAGATTACACGAAAGATTACACGACCTCAAATGCTAAACCACACAGAGATTTAGAGATACATGGTTAAGAGCAAGCTAATACAACTAAGACCTAATCCAGAAGTTGAGATAAATGAGGGCAATGGAGAAACAACAAGATAATGAGTATCCAAAACATGGCGTAGGTCCAATAGATCCAAAAACAGTCGATTGAGAAGTCAAACATCGTGAACCCTAAGATCGACTAACCAACGGTAGACTTGAACTTCTTCAATGAAACCAGATCCTTTCTTCTCAGATTACACCATCACCTCAGACTGACGAACCTAGCTCCACAATAATGACTGGATTTTGTAGCTCTACTCCGAATGCGACGGGAATGGGGATGAAGAAGAAGAGCAAGGACCAAGGGTATCTTATAGAGGCAAACGGAGGTGGGGCGCAACACACCGGTAGTGGAGACAGCATGGATGGAATACATAGATAGTTCATGCAGTGGAGATAAGGGCGGACATGGTGCGCTCCCTACGCAAATGACAGAGGGGAAATAAAGGAGAGGAGAGGGGGGTCCACTCGACGAGGCAGGCGTGCGGGCGGCCGTGTCCCCAAAAGAAGAAAGAAGGGAGAGGAAAGGGGGGTCTGGTACGAGGGACGAGGCACAAGAGTCGACAGCCGACCGGATGCTAGGAAAAGGAAAAGTGCACAGTGCACAAGGACGTCGAGTGCGGCATGATGCTGCGCCCATGCGAGAACGGGGAGCTAGAGGGCCCGACACAGACGGCGTCCGTAGGGCACGCAGCGAAACAATCCGACAGGCGTAGTGCGGTCAACTAAACACAGGGCTTGGGACTTGACATCCACTCAGGCTTCTACAATTACTCCCAACCACCCGCGGCTACCTTGCTTACTACTCTTCTTTTTCTTTCCCTTCCTTGACCACAATATGTACCAACCTTTGTATGAATTGAGATCACGACCTACAAGCTTCCTCCAAAACCACCTCCTCTTGTTCACTTTGAGAGAACACTATTTCATCAATCTATTGTGGATTTCCCATTTGAACACCTGAATATTTTTAAGGAGGATATTTTGTAGCCAAAACGGTACGATGGTGTAACTTGGTAAAGATACTTGGTCAACAACCTCGATACCAGCGCGTGTCGAGCATCGTCACCATGTGGCAGCTGTTCCACAAAGAGCCCTCGGTTTTGTCGTGGCACCATAAGCTATTAACTAGGCAACTATTACTAACTTACATGCCATGAAGGCGGTGGGGTCATAGGCCACATAGTACGAAGAGTATTGCAAGGGAAGATTCAAACAACAAGGGTTCCCTTCACAACAAGGGACAAGGAATTCAAATCCAACGGTAGATTTAATTTAAAGAGATTCAAGTGTTCTGCTGGGACATCCATAATTAGTCAATATAGTGTCCTATGTTTTCCAATCATGGCTAGTCTACTGGCATTTGAATGGCAACTTCTCTTATAACCCTCTTAATATCGCCCTTGAAAACCCTAAGCACTTCTAACGAAACTTAAGGTAGATGAACGCAATAGCATAGCAAAATAAGTAAAATGCATATTCCAATGGTCTTATATGGGTACATCATACAAGTATCCAGTCTCCCATTCACGACACATGCTTCACCTTCCCTACGGCGATCTCAACAACTACGGACGACAACAATGGCAAGAGTACAATACAGAAGAACAGCGACGAAAGACACTACTACTACAGGTACAACATCTCAAGATGACTAATCTACTTGGGACCACGCATCTTCCTTCCCGGGCTTGGTGGATTCTTCTACCGCCCTGGCTATGGATCTGCATCTTCTCTTGGCAGTGGCTGAGTGAGAGGAACCAAGGGTTCTACTTCTAACACTTCCGAGGGTGGGGGTGCTGACGACATTGAAACACCGGTTCTCCTTCTTTCTGGCGGGTGGATAGGGATCCCCTCCAAGATCAAGGGATCCTGTCATTCTGCAACCAGCATCCTCCGCTTGGCCCTGGTGACAAGATAGGCCTCACACAGCTGATGGACATGCCTATCTTCATCCTCCTTCAGAGCTTCCAACATGGCAGTCTCCCAACTTTCAGGGCTGCCGCACTGGCATGCGCTTCGGCAAGTTGCACCTGGAGCATCCTGGAAAAGATCTCGGCTTCCTCGGCTCAATGGAGGCACGTTCTTAGCTCCAAGGCTTGCCGGTCATACTGCTCATCCAGAGCAAGCAGGTATGTGGTCAAGTGCACCACAGTAGGACTATTTTCTTGTGCATCCCGCCCTTGCAAGGCCTCCATGGGAGCCCTCCATGCCCGCCGATTCTTGTACAAGGGTGGGAAGAACCTCATGGGGGTATGGGCAATGGGCTCTTCATAGATCTGGCAAAGGTATTGCAGGGCTTTGCGGGCCACAACCTGGTAGGTGTCGATGAAGCTAAACCCGGTTGCGGTCACATTCCAGGCTTCAGTGAGGTCGGGGAACTCTTCACTCTTCCCAATATAGACGGTAACCTCACACCACTCGGTGCCATGCTTCTCATACTCACGGCCCTCATACTCAGGATGATCTTTGACTCCAAACTTTTATAGGGTGGCAAACATGGAGAAAACAGCTCAGAGAAACATCATGGCGATATATGAAGATTGGAGAATATTTAGAAGAATGTTAAAGCATGACTTAGCTTTAGACAAAACATATGGTCAGCGGCGTATGGCGTTATCTAGTCGGCGTTGACAAAATTGCTCGGCCCTCAAGCTTTCTGAACTGTCGTCATGGCAGCGGTCACGGTTATCATGGCACTGTTCTTCGTGGTGATCATCATTGCGACATGGTAGGTGGTCGGAGTAAGTAGTCTGGGCAATGTCGTCCTTATATTAGTGGTCAGCAACGCGGGCAGCTCGCTTAACGGCTTGCTTGAGGGCTCGGACGGCTACGGGGAGTCATAGTCGAATAGGCGTAGTCGGTTGCCGTGGCTGAGTAGTCAAAACTGCTTCCTGGTAGATTCTTGATCAACCTGAGCAGTTGCTGAGTAGTCTTCTAGGTTGTCACCATGCATAGCTTTCTCCTCTGTGTAGATTGATTCATAGCCCCCCTTCTATTGATTGCGTCGGAGCCATGATGGCATTGAGGTCTTGATCTTCGAGAGTTGTTGCCGCTGCTATAGATGGATTTGTACTTCTTCCCGTACGTTGGCATAGTGTCGGATCTTGACGTAATACACGCATGCATCTTCCTATACCTGAGCGATGCACGCATGTAGATACAAGTACATGCAAGAAGCCAAGTTCTGATCAGCTTGCATGTTGCTGCATGTTGTTCAATGTATTTACGTCTTCATGTTCACGTTCATGATGATGGATTTCTGGCTAATGGCTGGACATTGAGTGCTGGAAACGACGGTGAAGGTTGATCCTGGTGAGAACGTCGATCCTCGAGAGTCTTTTTTTGTCGTTGTTGTAGATGGATTCCACCACTAACGAGTTTCTTGGGATGACAACAAGATGTAGACGTCGGTATGTGACGGAGGTCGCTGAGTTGTAGCCATAGTAGATTGATTCCACCCGCTGAGTTGCCGCTGTATGGTGGAATCAAGGTCTGCCATCTGGTTCACCATGGATCAGCACGCACACCCCTACCTGGTGTGCCAACTATCGACAAAAGATGCTCGGCAGTCCACCAAGGGGTATCCCGCGATGGTAGATTTGTCGGTGGAGGTGCGCGTAATCAGGAACCGGATGGTGACACAAGGCACAAAGACAGCGATTTAGATAGGTTTGGGCCGTCTGATCGACATAATACCCTACGTCTTATGTCTTTGGTGTATTGTATTGAATATGAGATGTATGTAGATGTTGATTAGGGGACCCCTATCCCTCCTTATATGCTCTGGAGGGGTAGGGTTACAAGGAAAATATCCTATTTGGTACTATACAATATCTTATGCACGTCGACCAGTGCCGTGCACACCTTGATCCTGTGGTCTAGGCCACCTCTGATGGTGCGGCCCATGTCTTGTCTTATGGATATCGGAGGTCATATCCCCCACAGCTTGCCTGGGTAAAATATAACCTAAAGTTAGCATTCCATCGTGGCAACATGATCACCAAGGCACCATCTTTTCTGCGACTCCGGTCGACTCCATGATCCATCGTTGTTCCTATTATGACATATGTGGATGCAACGCAGAGACATAATTAATCAAAGGCAACCACAACTCTTAAACTACGTTTACGCCTCTCACACTAACGAGATAGCTCTAGTGACTAATGTACTAGGCCACGTATCCATGTTGTTGAATAAGGCATTATTTCCCAACAAATGTTTTAGTTCTACAACCCCAAGGTGTTCCTCTATTTCGTTGATTTAATATATATTCGAACTAGGGCTCATCAGCTACCTTAGTAAACTAATTATCCTAAGTGACAAAAATTACAGAGAGCTCATAATAATACAATAAAACTACTGTAAAATTTTCAAGTCTATCACTTGCATCATTTGATCACAATAATTCCTACAAAATGATATCTTAATGATACTAAGCACTTTAAAATAACAAGAGCAACCCTAAAAACAGCACCAACTAGATGAACAAAATACATTAACAGATAGATCATGATTTTAGGAACCTAACAAAATTGGTTTCACTATTTTTGGATCCCTAAATGATTTTATATGTAAATAACAAAAATCAGCTCAGAATTTATTTTAGAAAACCTTTTCTAATTCCCTGGAAAACGAAAAGGGCACCGCGGCCCACTCGGCCCAGCAGCCTAGCGCGGGGCGGCCACGCGCGCGTCGTGATGGCCCAGCGCGGCCCAAGATCGGAAGGACCACGCGAGCGCTCATGTTTTGCAAAAGAACCCCGGGACTAATCGGTTATTACGCAGCGCCTCTGATCAGTATTGCACAAGAGACGTATTTTACATTAAGGACCTTGGAACATGTTGCCTTCGCAACGGCACGGCACACCGGTGGCAACGACGGTTACACCGGGCAAGCTGGACCTGATGCGACAGGAATAAAGGACAGACCACCATCTACTGGTAAACCCGTAAGCATGGATGGCGGTTGAAAACTCAGCAGCGTACTGCCAGGAACGACAGGGGCGAGCGGCTAGCCACGGTGGTGGCGCAGCCAATCCGATGAGCCTACGCACGCCCAGGGAAGTAGAGGTGGTGGAGAGGCATCAGTAGATCACCTAGGTGCACACCCCAAAGACGGTTTAAGCAGGGAAACACTGGGGCAGGTTGGCCACGTGCGCCCGCACCGTGCGACAGCTCTACGAGCGTGGCATCAGTGAGTCACCCTACCACCAACGAACGCTCTAGCCAAAATAACATGAGCATCGAATAGGGGGAATCAAACCAAGTTCATAGATATGATCAATCGAATTGCTAACATCCCTACAGGCGTTACCCGCAGTTTCCCGAGCATAGCGATGATTTTTGATCGGCGACGAGCCAATCGCCAAATTGGCCGACCACAATGCCCGTCTGCACCTTAGTGAGGGCCAGGCCACTAGATAACCTCCTAGGCTTCTTCTTGGCATGAGGAATCAGACTGCGAAGCCTCAAGCAAGGTGAATTAGAAAGGCGGGAAGTACGGTGCCCAGGCCATTGTCATGTCGATGGAAAAGCATGAGGATGAGCCTCGAGCGGTAGGGCGAGTTAAAGCATGGCTCTGGTTGGTGGTGGCAGCGAGCTCATGCACACAAGCGATAAGGCAAGGTGGTTGGCGTGACGCGCGTATCTTGAAGTGGCAGGACCCAAATGAGGGTGCATCGGCGTCGGCTGGCGGCTAGGGTGGATAGGGAAAGCGTCACATCGCCACTAGAGCCGGAGCCAATGGCTGAGACGCTATGACGTAGGACGGCTCAAGTGCTCAACACGGTATGTGGATTGAAGGGTGAGGCGAGCACCATGTCTGCCGAGTCCAACCCGCCGCGGCCACGGTATGCTCTGCGCACGGCACCGTGGCCAGTCGCCTAAGCACGACGTGCATGCAGCAGCGAGCCAAATCACAGATGATGCGTGACCTCAACCTTATGCGTGAGCTAGGCAATGGTAGCGGCCCGACCATGGCCTAAGCCCTAATGCCAGCAGCGCCCCACGCGTGGTGACCTCGAGCCTGGGCCGAGCGGCTGCTACCGATGTCATGCATGAGTTTTAAAGCGAACAAAAAACTATGCCTAACTCAACCCAAGTCCAACCAGCTACCCCAACCCACAGCTGGTGCTACCAACTAGATAGCGAAGTAATTCCTCCGTCCGAAGAGTGACTAGAGAGGAAGATAGAATCCCGCCAACATGAGCTCGTCACGCTGGTCACAGGTTCGTGAATCAGAACATCAACGACGTAGTTCATAGCGCGTTCTTGCGAAATTCGGCAATTTTTTTGCATGAGCATCGTAACTCTAACATAATCACGACCTGCACCATGTTCTAGTATACACCTAAATGCAACCAATCGTGCAAAAACATAGATATATTGCTTAATCATTTTTGTGGAATTTTAAATGCCAAAATGACATTGTCTACGATTCTTTTCCGACTTAGACAGAGTAAGGGCTTAGTTAGAACTAACAACCATTAGCGCTTTTGCCTTAATTTTGAAAGGGTCTAAACCTTGTCGGATTCAACTTACAATTGTACCATGACCTAGCACATACTACATACTAACTCTTAGAAACATAATATCCAAGCACTTCCTAATTAGTTTGTCTAATATAATTTGCCAAAGAAGGATACTTTTAAATATAAGCTCAAGTGCTTGATGGCAACGAAAATGACCCTTCCAAATTCCAAGTTTGTTTTTTGTTGAACTCCCCAAATTACTAACTAATAGTATTTATTCTCCAAAAATTAATGTTGTATTTCCATCTACTACACTTACACTCTAAACTTTATTCAAGTGCTACATACAAATTATATTTAATTTTTGCTTATAAAAATTGCTTCCATGACAATGTTTAGAACTGCTTATTCTACTCTTCGCGTTAGGATTTTTTCATTAACACATATAGGCATTTACGTAACTAACTCACTATATTGATAGATCTATCTCTCAGGCCATAATCTCAGTGCTTAGCGAGCTCGTAACACCGGAGGTGTTACAATATGATACCTTCATATTGAATCATTCAATATGATATGGATATAGATAGCTTTTGTACAAAGTCCTAAGAGAAGATGTTTGGATCATAAACACAAAATAAAATTTTTCTTTAGTCCGTATCTTCCATCTCAAACTTCGTCTTTAGATTACTACGTGCTATTAACATGTGTTCATTTTTACCAATGATGTCAAGATTATTGACCATCATATAACGCTATGAAATCCAATCAAGAACTTTAAAATGAACACCCACGTGTAATCAATCTTTTACCCCTTTAGTTTAGGGAATACACATAAAGTCAATTGTACCAAATTCGACTTAACTGCTTTAAGCCATATATTGACTTAAGCAATACACAATATATGTTGTGATTTTATGTATGAGGGTTGGGTATATGAACTCCTTCCTGGAAGCTTCACAAATACACCAAATCAAGTGATCATATAAATATATGCAATCACTACATCTATCAACTATCAACTGCAAAGATAGATGCTTTTGTACTGCCAATCAAAAGATAGTATCAGAAATTCATAACACTCATTATGGAGAATAATTTGCATTGAAAACCAATTCTTGGGCTTTGCGTAAACCCCTTGTGCTACTAGTCTTGCTTTGTATCTCACCACCACATTGTTCTCAATCCATTCTAGGATGAAAACACATTCGTATCCCACAGTAAAGATACCTCAAGGTGTTGGCATCACAACCCCAAAACACCTCTTTTCTGGTGAGCAAGACTATCTCTGCATGTATTACATCACTCAACAAGTTCCAGTAAGAGTGAGAAAGCACTATGCCATGGTCCTATTCACTGGATGACTTGAAATGTCGTATACAATTTATTCAGAGAAGTATGTGTCGACACATGTAGCCTTTCTATCATATAATTCTCCGGTCTATCAAAACTCAAAGTACCCTGAATGACTCATTGTGACTTCCCAAAACGAGAGTTAGGGCTTTTTGATATCCTAGCATCAGTATTTAGGTGCACCTCTAAGCTAGGTTTGTGGATGACATCCATCCACTAGGTAATAACCAATATTTACCCACAAGGTAATATTTCCCCGCAAGGTGTCGCCAACCATAGATTGACCTGCATTTACTATCTTTAGAAGAAAACCTTCTATTGCTAGCATTAATAATCCTGCTTTATGGCCATACTTCTCCCCCTCTTATTTATAATTAGGAGTTGAGTGGTTTTACTTGGTACCACCACTTTTTCTAGCACATACTTGCAATGGATTAACAATTTTAAAAGACATCTTAGTAATCAGTAAATGCATTTAGTAGTGTATTTGCAATATTATGCAAATCAACCATTCTCTGAACTCAAAATTTAGTTCATTTAGTACGTGATCCTGAGATTGAAATGTCTTATGCATTCCAAATAATTTTCTGGCATTATATGTGGTACATCAAATCTCCCCCTAATGCCTGGAAATGCTCATTATCAAAATAAAAACAGCATACGGGTAGTAAATAGATCCTCCATAAGAGGTTCTAGATACTTAACAATCGACGGAGATTGAAATCTCACATTGATCCCCAGTTTTCTGTGTGTACCCGTCAATGTACACTGTGGTGGTGAGATTGGTACTTATACAACATAATCCGATCTTACGCAAATAGAAAATCTCCATGGATTCGCATGTACTAAATGCATATAGGGGATATGCAGTTAATCACAAGTTAGGAGTGTGTAAATCTGTCTGACCCCGACACAAAGTTGGCAAATAGCAATTCACTAATAGTAATCCTACTAAGATCTTGATGTCTTACTCATAGATTCCATTTATCCTTTTGGATATGTAACTAAACTTTTGTTATACCAAACAATCGTCATTGTAGGCACAATAATTTAGTAGAGTTTAGGATAATGATCTCACAACATCCGCCATTATTTACCAAATGCATTGTTAAGTGTGGACACTTTACACACTCTAGATCATCTTATAGATGTATCTTCACAACCATGAAATGTTTGAACTGTCCATACAATCTTTGTATCGGACCCACATATATTCTCTTGAATATGATTAAGGAATCCAAGACATTCAAATATGATTTTAAGATAAGAGGGTCTTAAAATCTATTTCCCTATGGCTCTATCATGCCCACACTCTGGGAAAAACCATGACCAATAGAATTGCTAATAATTTTTCACTCATCCCTGTGGATGGCCAAGATGATCATTCCAAATCCGGAATGCATCAATAGTGTGAAAAATTATCTTATACGCACCATGTTGTACGGGGATGATTGTATGCATAATACAATCAAAATGAGACTTATCTCATTACTTATATGCCATATCCAATGTTGTCTTTTTATGTTTCCATATGAAAACATATTTGGATATCTCTATAATTTGGTAAGATCTGAGTTGAATTGGGTCATAATTAAATATCCTCAATTGCTAACTCAGTATCCATAGGAAGAATGATAGTGACAGAATAGGCTAAACTATCATTGCATCGCACCAGTGATGACAAAAAATATTCCCTCTTCTTGTCATAAGAACCAGAAACATTTTGCTTCCCTAATTATAGAATTTGTGGTACAAATGTCCACTAGGCACATATTATTTCTTATTGAAATGATTCTCGTACAATCTATATATGACAAGAATTCAATGAAATTCTCGTCTAATATATAGAAATCCATAAATATTGTGAAATATTGTCGAGTATCAAATACATCAATATGATACCCACAATATTTATGCATTGACAACAAGTATTACAACATATTCCGATGGACATTATAAAATAGTATCAATGGGCCATGAGATTATTCCAAATCTCAAATCAAGTCATTCGAAGTATACTCGATGATCATGTTGTCCATGTGTTTGAGGTTCTCTTATGAGAAAAGTGAAGTGTTGTTATGTGCTCCCATAGGATCCAGCAATGAACAGCCAACCTCCTAGGTAGCTTCATATTAAGATTGAAAAATCCTTCATATCTTATTTCTGTAGCTCCTGTTTTATCCCTTATAGACTTTTAATATAGATCAATTACAAATTTAAGAGTATGACATTATTTAGCGCATATATGACATTACTCTGTCATTATTGGGTTCACATTGTCATGACTCATTTGCACATTAGGCCTTTTGCTTCCGCCATTGGAAGAGAATTGTATGAACAATATGATCATGGCCTTTCATAGTTTGAAAAACTAGAGACATGATCCACTCATGATTAGCCTCAAACTATATGAGTTCATTTATTGTTCATAACACTCCTGAAGAGTGAGCCACAAATCATGTGCTTTTCTTTCCACAAGATAGTCTTATGGAAGATCTTTATGGACGTAGTACCTTAACAACAATAAGGCACAATCTCCTTTGATCTATAACAAACAATTCCTAATTGATGTTCATTAAATTCTTCTATTAGTCCATGGGATAAAACCAATGTTAATGTCCATTGTACATGTGGGATATTGATGCCATCAAGAGCGAGTTCAACAGACTCCCCTCAAGTCAGTATCCATAACATGTGACAAACCATTGATTTAATTAATTTACACTCAAGGTAAACTAAAAATCACTATGGTGATGTTGTAATCTCTGATGCAAAATTTAGGTTGTTCCATATCTTATCACTTTGTTTTGGATAGTGGGAGGTAGTAACAATAATTGTAAACCTTCCAACAATTAGAGGTAATCACAAAATATGTAAACCTCACAAACAATCATTATTAATGTTGATACACACATTATAGATAATCTCTATGTCCGAAACATAGAGTAGATCTCTCAGTAGGAGGTAAATAAATTACTGCTATAGGCACGATCTCTGGGCTGATATATTTGTATGAATATACCACAGCCAATGACTAAGACTCTACCACCTATGTGTAGCCTGAAATAATGAATGATGGTAATCATCGTAAAAGTGTACCATTCTTATATTTCTAAAACACTTATTTGGGACAACACAATGTAGGTAATCATAAGTTTAATAAACATGATGTAGACCTCTCAGCAATGGGCGAATAATCGCTACCATAAGCATGGTCTTTGGGCCGAATAATTCAATATGAATTAAGCGTAGCCAATGCCTAGGACTCCATCACTTGTGTTAGGACCCCAAATGTATCCAAGATATGAATATAATAACATTTTTGCATAATCCATCATTAATTAAGAAACACTTAATTAAGATGATCAACCATTGTTAAAATGCAATTTATAGAAAAATTAACAAATTAATATGGTCAACAAAGTACATGAATAAACACTTATACTGTTAAACATGAAACTTACTAAGCACATAGTGCTATAGTTGGCTAGTGGTATAACTATGCAAAATCCCGTAGGATCGAATCAAAAATCCACTTCCTATGTTAGCCACACTAGCAAAAATGGTTTGGTTATCATTTTGCTTTTTCGGACTAGGCCAATATGGGCCTAAACACACCAGTCATTAATTAAGCATCACTTAATTAAGAGGATTCGATTTTGTTGCAATTAAAATTAGTTGCCAAACAAAATCGACAAACTATGTATATTTAAACATCTACAACTTTATGGTCCAGAAAACATGTCTAAATATTACAATAGCGAATTTGTCTACAATATAATAATTCATGATGCAATTTCTGAGAGCTTTAATCTCAAAAAAATTATCTATTTACATAAGATAAATATTGCGCATCATAACATTTTTTAGACTTAAGGTCTAACATGAACATTTATATAAGAAATAAATGCTATATTGCAGTGATATAACTGGCTAAACATAAAACCAGAGAAATTCATGAATAATCTATTTATAGATTATTATGCAATTGACATAAACAATAAAGGACATTTGTGCAAATCGGCACAGCCTTATATCCATCCATCCTCAGACGGTTTCTCCTGCGGGAAGAAAACAACCCGTCGCTTGGCCTTTCGGCCGCGGGAACAGCGCCGCCGTCCAGATCGTTGCTGGTGGAAACCGTCCATCGCGGGGTCTTCTGCCGCCGGCCGCCGGCGCAGGGGCCGCGCGGGGCTGGCCGCCACCCGCGGGTGCGTTGCCGTGCGAGGGAGGCCGAGCGCCGGGCCAGCCTCCAGCCGCCACCGCGGGGCCGCAGGCGCGAGGCACGGGGGCCACGGGCGTGGGGCCGGAGCCGCCGGCACGGCTCGAGGCCGCAGGCGTGGGGAACCGCAGGTCGCGGCGTAAGGCCACCAGCCGCGCAAGGCCACGGCACGCGAATCCGGCCGCGAGGGTCGCAGTGAGGCGCGGTCGCGTGGCCGCCTGCCGCTGGCCGGGCGCACAGCCGTTGTTCCTGGTCGAAGGGGCTCGAAGCCCTTGCCGATTCGGCACAACCACGGCGAGTTCCAGCCGTAGCGGTCGCTCAAGGCGTGGAGCCACCACCCATTACCCACAGATGCTGAGCATGGGCATGGGCATGGGGTAGCCGCCCAGACGTAGCGCACGGCGTCATCAGCCGTGGGCAGTCATGTCACCAGAGAACAGAGGCATAAATAAAATCGCAGCGTGCAGCAAGATGCATAGCAGCACGGAGATGGCAAAGGAACCCATGACAGTGAGCCCGAAAGGAGCGAGAAGAATAGGATCGAAAATCTGGAAGGTACGTGGCAGTTACGTCGATCCCATCTTTCCTTCTCAGACTCGCTACATCTTGGTGATATCGTCGTTCTTCTTGCAGCGGAGGCCGATTCCTCGCCCATCCGTCACAGCAACAGCGCCGACGAACATGTCTCTGGCGAGTTCTTCATTGAGGCATTCATGCCTCTGTTCTCGTTGTCCCCTTGCCAGCACAGTCAGCCGAACGCAGTTCTTGCAACGGGCCGATGCTTCTCCTTCCCTCACGGCAACAACACCGAGAAACTTGTCTCCGGTGAAGTGCTTCGGGCTCATCTTCTCTTCGAACTCTTGGCATCAGTGGAGAGCGTGCGTACCTGATAACGTGTTAGAAGTAGAGAGCGAGACACAAGCGAGGGATGCAAAATGATTATGTGTATTGTATTGCAATGAACAGTGTGAGTCCATGTAGGTGGTTACAAGTATGAAAGAGAAAAGGGTGAAGAGACACCCCTTGGATTAATCCCTAATTGAGCACTAAATAATAATTCTCAACAGAAATATCTACATCTTATCCCATCAAATGATCATGCAAATTGCATGTTTGATTTCCTCAATGCGTTTGTACTGCAATGAACTTGTGCAGGAACTAAATTGGGTTGCCATAATTTTTTTATAGAAGCATATATATAGATATATTTTCGTTTTCTTTAAGTGGAAGGTCATTTATAAATAAGTGTAAGTGTAAGCATATATATAGGTATATTTTCGTTTTCCATATTACCTTTTTGACATTTTGTTATTTATTGTTCTCTAGCATTTTTCTTTATTAGTTTCATGTATTATTTTGTATTATGAAAACATACCTTTTCATTTGTCTTTTTATTTCCTTTTGTTTTCATCTTTGTATTTTTTGGGGTTCATAGTGAAACGATGAAATGCACTAATGGATAATTTTGTATTATGTGTTTCATGCTTATATTTTCTTCATTAAGTTGTCTTGATGTATGATTTAAATTGGTTCCACATGTAGTGTGTATATATATATATATACACACTTTTCCTATACTACAGTCACCTGATATGTGTGAGTTGTTCCGGCGACGCGATCGCGCGCGCAGCCTCAAGGTCTCTGTTGGGTTGCATTCGATCCGGATGTGATTCAATTCAATAGAAATGAGACCCGTTAACACATCCTAGACCCGGTCCTAATTGTGCCCACTGCCGACACCTCTTCGAATTCTTTTTTGTTTTCCTCAAACCGTGCGCCCTTCAGACACGAAAGGAATCCGAGGCGACTTCACCCAGGTCGTGGCGACAGGGCGATTTTTCCGGTGATTTGCCGCATCGTCGCCGTGGCGAAGCGATTTTACCGGCGAAATCCCCATCTCAGGTGACGCTCTATGTTCTGTGGGGTGGCTGCATCTCCTTCCTCCTTGTTCATCGTTGCTGAATCACTTGTTGCTTGTGTGTACTCGATCCCATTTCCTGATTGGATGTTGATTTCGTCTTCGATTGGTTGAAATCATAAGCAAAGGATACAGACGGAGTGGTGGAGAGGTGTGCTGATTTTTTTAGTGGTATTGGTCGGATGAGTGGTGGAGATGGAGAGGTGTGTTGGTGATGTATGCTTTGTGCAATCCATTCAACATTTTTTGGAGGCAAATGTTGGAGGTCATGCTTTGATTTCCTTCTTGCCCTTTGCAGTTAGATGTGCAAGTTGTATTATCAAATGCAGTGAATTACCCCTTCTGTTTGTGCCTCACTATGGGTGATTAGGCGTCAAGTATTGGAGTTGGCTGCGGCAACCGACAATTTAAAATTTTACCATAACTTTGCTTTTGATTATCGTTCACGTGAAAAGGGATGGCTGAACACTATATCTTTGGGTCAGTTCTGATGACCTGAGCCTGCATAAAGAATGTAAAAGATTCATGTACATTTCTTCCTTACCTGATATTTGTAAAAATATTTGAGGTGTTCTGCCTGTACACAACTCAGGCAGATGCCATGGATATTGTCTTATAGCACAAGTTTCTGATAAGGTCCCTTCATAAGAAATTCATATTAGTTCATGAAATAAATTTGAGATTTCTATTGTTTTACTTTGCTCTTTCAGTTTTTTGTTGCCTTCCAGGAATCTGTTGTGGTTCTGATATTTTGTAGGATTAATAACAATATTCAAAAACTGTATGCACCTATATGGTTGAGTTCTTTCTTTGCTAAGTTGCTCATAAACCTTAGTTTCAGGGATCACTTTACGCAGGAGACATATCTCATTCAAAAACTGTATGCACCTATATTGCCACGATGAGGTGAGGATGCTGTACAAATTTTCTTGCAGTCAGTGTTCATTTCAATCTCCTTTGAAAAATTCTAGCGTAGTTCGAGCTGCTCTGTTTATTGATCTGTAGCTGTCTGACACAGGCCTGCCTGTATTCTTTCAGCAACAATTTGGCTTGCTTGTTTGCAGCTCTCTCACCAGATGTTTCAGATAGCAGCGTCTTGGGTTTAGTACTTGTTCATCTGAATTATTTCAGTTTGCATTGATAGCTAGTGTCCTGCTAATTCCAATGTGCAACGGTTCCTTCTTTGGTTACTAGGAACTGCAACATTTCAGCTGTGCCGTGTTCCAGATATTCAGTTCAGACAGAGATTGAAATAGCTATTGGGCAGTGTACTTGATCAGTCCGATAGGAAACCATGTGGTGCCGGCACTTGCTTTCAGTCCACCGGGTCGAGTAAGACAACAGCAGCAACAATTTTGGCTCAGTTGGGAAGTAGTAGGACAGAGACAGCAGCTGCACTTCGACAATCAGGTGAGGAGGTAAGCAGTGCGTCTACAGCTGGCTGCTATTTCCGTTTGCTTGCACAGGCAGTCTGTTCAATGTTCAGATTAGAATCTTCAGAGTAGCAGCTCTGTGAGTTAAGTACTGCACCATGAGTTTTCGTTGTGACTGAAACCATTTTCTTATCTTCTTGTCTATGGAGTAAGCACTAGTTCTTTTGCCTTGATTTGCAACAACGTGCTGCCACTTTGTGTATAGTCACCATCATGCTATAGTGAAAAGAATTACCTGCTAATGATTACTACTTGAGCGAATTTGTTTGCATTAGGAGATTTACACGGCTGCTACTGTGAAAGTTTAGTGCGTTCAAAATTGAAAAACAGTGCGCAAAGTTTTTCTTGTGATCTTTAACTTCTTCCTGCATTTTCGCATGCTAATTAGAATTTTTTGTTAGCTGGTTAATTAGTGATTAATTAATTTGTTTGGGTTATAATTTGGGATATAGGCCTTAATTTCTCGCAAAGAATTTTAAAGGCTCCCATTCACCTATATAGTTTCAGGGATTAATAACAATATTCAAAAACTGTATGCACCTATATTGGCATTGGTGTTGGTGTAAGTCCATGTTAAGTCCATGTAAGGCTCCTGTAGCTTGTCCCTCCCTGTGACAATATATAGCTTGATCCTCCTGTGACATTATAACATGCAAAATTTTGCATTCATCATTACAATAAAACTATAATATTTTGGTGTTGCCCACATATTTTGGGAACTCACATTCATTTCTTTTCTTTGTTGTTCTTGTCCATAGCAGTCGTAGGTCACTAGTGCTGTGGAACTCTCCTGTTCATGACAAACAAACAAATCAAACACAAATATCATTAGTTGCAATGAGTACTAGTGTAAATTGCAAGTACGTAGCACCGCAATTGTAGTTGTCATAATATGCAATAAGTTGATTTGTGCTAACACATCTTGAACTTTGTTAATTGTGATTTGTGGCAACACACCTCTTTTTTATCCTTGTCCTTTCATAGAAAAAAATTGTTTCTTGTTATTTGTGCTAACACACCTTTTCATCTGTTTATTGTGATTTGTGCCTGCCCACACCAAGTTTTTGTCGTTGTCCTTTCATAGAAAAAAATGCCTCTTGTGATTTGGGCTAGCTCACATTTTCCTTTGTTTATTGTGATTTGTGCTTGCCCAAGCCAAGTTTTTGTCCTTGTCCTTTTATAGAAAAAAATTGTCTCTTATGATTTGTGCTAACACTTTATGAACTTTGTTAATTCTGATTTGTGGGAGTGAATCAGTAACTGGAGTTATGGCGGGAGACTTTGGAGTCCAAAGGTTTTAGACTCAGTAGAACTAAAACTGATTATATGAGATGTGACTTCGGCACTACTACTCGTGAGGAGGAAGATATTAGTTTTGAAGGTCAGGTAGTGCCTAGGAAGGATACCTTTCGATATTTATGATCAATGCTACAGAGAGACGGGGATATTGATGAAGATGTTAGCCATAGAATCAAAGTAGGGTGGATAAAGTGGCACCAAGCATCTGGTGTCCTATGTGACAAAAGGGTACCACAGAAGCTAAAAGGCAAGTTCTATAGAACGGCGATTAGATTTGCTATGTTGTATGGTGCAGAATGTTGGCCTACGAAAAAATGACATGTTCAACAGATAAGTGTCGTGGAAATGTGTATGTTGCGTTGGATTTGTGGTCATACAAGAAGGGATCGAGTTCGAAACGATGATATACGTGATAGATTAGGGGTAGCACCAATTGAAGAAAAGTTTGTCCAACATCGGTTGAGATGGTTTGGACATGTCCAACGGAGACCTCCAGAGGCACCGGTGCCTAGTGGAATCCTAAGCCAGGATAGTAACGTGAAGAGAGGCAGAGGAAGACCGAAGTTGACTTGGGTAGAGGCAATAAAAGGAGACTTGAAAGGATGGAATATACCCAAAGATTTAGCCTTAGATAGGAGTGCTTAGAAAACAGTTGTTCACATGCCTGAACCTTGATTGCTTCTGCTGGGTTTCAACTCTAGCCTACCCCAACTTGTTTGGGACTTAAAGGCTTTGTTGTTGTTGTTTTTGTAGTGGTGCCAACACACATCTCATTTTTGTCCTTGTCCTTACATAGAAAAAAAATGTTTATTGTGATTTGTGCTAACACATATTGAAGTTTATTTTTTGTGATTTGTGCTAGCACACACCATTTTTTGTTCTTGTCATTTCATAGAAAAAAAAATTATCTCTTATGATTTGTGCTAACACACCCTGCTCTGGATGATAGGGTTGATAATGGATTGTGGTTTCTCAATGACATTAGAAAATGATGATTGGTTAGGATGATGCACGTGAGCTGTACAATTGTTTTGATTTTTTTTCCTGCGGAAGCTAAGTATTTTCCAATCTTTTGTCCTGTGTTAAGAACATTTTTCTCTGAGCGCATAGAACAAATCAATGAATATGTTAGCTGTTTACAGAACACCTATAGTCCTATATTTGTTTTATCTTTTGATCTGTACCTGTGTTATCAGTGATCACTTCACAAAATCACACATGTTGTAGATGTAGGAGCTTAACAATTTTGGTTTGCTATACTTACACTCTCTCTGTCTCCTACTTGATCAGTTGCTTGCTTTTGTTTTTACTCTGTACAATTCTGCATGCGTTGATGTTTGCAGGAAGTCTGTACAATTCTACCTGTGTTGATGTTTGCAGGAAGTTGCTTTGATATCACTGAATCTTTGTGCAGGACGTTGCTGCCAGAATAATGGACTTCTCACAACAAGGCCCAAGGCCAGTGTGCATTATCTCAGCAACTGGAGCTATTTCTACAACAACCCTTCTCCAAGATTCAGAGTCTGGTGGTGTGGGTACATATGAGGTATGTTGTTGATGGTTATCATTTGCCTAAAAATTACTTCATGTATGTGTTATGTTCTTCTCTTGTTGCATATTTGAATACAAATGTTTGCCCACTGTCCAAATTAAACAAAAGGTTTGATGGTTGCATTTGCCTGGATAGTTGGATTGCTTGCATGTTACAACTGAAGTATTGCTATCAAAGGTTAGAAAAAAAAAATCATAAAAGGAGGTATTTGTTTCCACACTTTCTCTTAGTTAGTTAAGTATGCTGAGGATGTCTGCTTTCAGTCCAAGGTTGGGGTTATATCCTTGTTTGAGGCTGCAGTACAGGCCATACTATACAAGATAATGTCATGTGGGGCCTCCCCTATACACGCCGTAGACGCGCGAGGGACCAGAGGCGCGCAGCTGAGCGCGCGGCTATTAGGGCCACGCCCGAACTTCTGGAGGAAGGAAAGGGAAATAGTGGCTAAGATAGGAAATAGAATTAGTTGGGATATTAGAGGAGATCCTTAATTATAGGAGATAGTTTCCTTCTGTTTTGCAAAACAGGCTATTAAGCCTTGTATCCGGCTGTTGCCGGGGAATCAATCAAGAATTCTACCGTGAACTCTCTCTCTTCTCCCTACCGCGCTCAAGCCTTCGGAAGAGGGGCAAAACCTCACCGGAGAAGACGGACCAAGGCTACGATCTACGTAGCCGAGGGCCTCCTACCCTCGGTACTCAGGCCCTTGACAACCTGGTATCACGGTCACGTCGATCCACCACCTCCAGTTCATCGGCAGGTTCATCTGCTGCAGCCGCCGACCCTCCAGCCACCATCGCCCCCACTGCCCCACCTCCATCGCCCACCTCCGCTAAATCCCGCTCCTCTGCCATGGCTGAGCCAACGATCGCTGACCTCGCCAAGATGATAGAGGGCCTAACGGGCAAGATTGGCTCCCTCCAGTCCGACCTGGACGCGCTGAAGAAGGAGAAGGCGTCGTCCTCGGGTGCCTCCGCGCCGGGTGCTGGGCCCGACGGCCAGCATCACACCGATCGGCCTCCCCGGTTCCAGAAACTCGACTTCCCCCGCTATGATGGCAAGTCTGATCCTCTCGTCTTCGTCAATCGATGCGAGTCCTACTTCCACCAACAACGGATAATGGAGGAAGAAAAGGTGTGGATGGCCTCCTACAACTTGGAGGACAATGCCCAACTGTGGTATATGCAAGTGCAGCAGGATGAAGGGGTGCCGACGTGGCGCCGTTTTAAGGACCTGCTCAACCTCCGCTACGGACCGCAGCTGCGCTCGGCGCCGCTGTTCGAGCTCTCGCAGTGTCGGCGCACCGGCACGGTCGAGGAGTACCAGGACCGGTTTCAGGCGCTCCTCCCGCGCGCGGGGCCACTGGAAGAGGCGCAGAGGGTTCAGCTCTTCACCGGGGGGCTGCTTCCTCCGATCAGCAACCAGGTCCGCCTTCACAATCCCCAGACGCTAGCGGTCGCCATGAGCTTGGCGCGCGAGGTGGAGGTCATGGAGCAGGAACGGCTGGCGGCTGCCCCAGCAGTTCAGCCGGGCAGAGGAGGCACACGCGTCCAGCAAGGTCCAGGGCCTCTGCCCCTGGCGCTCCCGGCCCCCACGGTTCGGCCGGCGCTTCCTGCCCCAGTCATAGGAGCAGCGCCTGCGCGTCCAGCCGGCCAGCCGATTAAGCGGCTGTCTACAGAAGAACAAGCAGAACGTCGCCGCCTGGGCCTCTGCTACAACTGCGATGAGAAGTACACACGGGGCCATAATAGGGTCTGCCGCCGCATCTTCTTCGTGGACGGCGTCACGATCACTGAAGAGGAGGAGGCGGCCGCTGCAGTTGCTAATCAGGTTGCCGAGGCTCCTGTCTTTTCCTTGCAGGCCGTGGCGGGGGTGCCGGTCTGCGACACCATGCAGGTGCCGGTCGACGTGGGCGCGGTCTCACTGGTGGCTCTCCTGGACACAGGATCCACCCACAATTTCATTGGCGAAGAGGCAGCACGCCGCTCCGGACTGGAAGTGCAGCAACGTCCACGTCTGACGGCGACTGTGGCGAACGGGGAGCGCATCCGCTGCCCCGGCGTTATCCGGCAGGCACCGATATCCGTCGCCGGCGAACACTTCCTGGTGGATCTCTATGTCATGCCTCTCGCCGGCTATGACTTGGTTCTGGGCACGCAGTGGCTCATTACCTTAGGACAGATTGTCTGGGACTTCACCGTCAGGACCATGTCCTTCACTCGGCAAGGCCGGGCGATTTGCTGGACTGATGTGGCGAAGGTGCGCGCACCGCGCCTCACGGCGACCGCTGGGGACAGCCCCCTCCTCGACGGCCTCCTCGACGCGTTCAGCGACGTCTTTGCTGCACCAACAGGACTGCCACCGCAGCGTACCCGTGACCATGCCATCACGTTACAGCCAGGCGCCGCTCCAGTGGCTGTGCGGCCTTACCGGTACCCGGCAGCCCACAAGGATGAGCTGGAGCGGCAATGCGGGGAGATGATGGGCCAGGGCATTGTCCGCCGGAGCGACTCGGCGTTCTCGTCGCCGGTCATCCTCATCAAGAAGCCGGACGACTCCTGGAGGTTCTGCGTCGACTACAGAGCGCTGAACGCGCTCACCATCAAGGACGCCTTTCCGATCCCAGTCGTCGACGAGCTTCTGGACGAGCTCAACGGCGCCCGCTTCTTCACCAAGTTGGATCTGCGGTCGGGCTATCATCAGGTGCGCATGAGGCCGGAGGACGTCCACAAGACGGCGTTTCGCACACATGACGGCCTCTACGAGTTCCTCGTCATGCCTTTCGGCCTCTGCAACGCACCGGCCACGTTCCAGGCGCTCATGAACGACGTGCTGCGGCCCTTTCTTCGGCGGTTTGTACTTGTGTTTTTTGACGACATTCTGATCTACAGTTCCTCTTGGGCCGACCACCTGCGCCATGTTCGTGCTGTGCTCTCGGTACTGCAGCAGCACCAACTCTTCGTCAAGCAGTCCAAGTGCGCATTCGCGGTGGCATCAGTGGCGTACCTGGGCCATGTGATCTCCGCTGACGGTGTGGCTATGGACCCCGCCAAGGTGGAGGCGGTTCGGGACTGGCCACAGCCCCGGTCGGTGCGCGCGGTCAGAGGCTTCTTGGGGCTGGCGGGCTACTACCGCAAGTTCGTCCACGACTACGGCGTCATCGCAGCACCTCTGACGGCGCTGCTCAAGAAGGAGGGCTTCTCCTGGACGGCCGAGGCCACGGCGGCGTTCCAGGCGCTCAAGGCCGCTGTCACGTCGGCGCCTGTGCTCGCGCTCCCGGACTTCACCAAGCCATTCATAGTGGAGTGCGATGCCTCGACGCACGGATTTGGCGCCGTGCTGCTGCAAGAGAACCACCCCATCGCCTACTTCAGCAGGCTGGTGGCGCCTCGACATCGCTCCCTCGCAGCATATGAACGCGAGCTCATCGGCCTGGTGCACGCTGTACGCCACTGGCGGCCGTACCTGTGGGGGCGCCGGTTTACAGTCCGCACGGATCATTACAGTTTGAAGTTCCTCCTCGATCAGCGGCTTGCGACCATCCCCCAACATCACTGGGTGGGCAAGCTGTTGGGCTTTGACTTCGGCGTCGAGTACAAGCCGGGCGCCCAGAACGCGGTGGCCGACGCTTTGTCTCGCCGCGACACGCCGGAGGGCACGGTGCTCGCCATATCCGCACCCCGCTTCGACTACATCGATCGGCTGCGCCAGGAGCAGGCCATCCACCCGGCGGCGGTGACCCTGAAGGAGGAGGTCCTCGCCGGCTCGCGCTCTGCTCCCTGGGCCATTACTGACGGCCTGCTCACATACGATGGCCGCGTCTACGTTCCGCCGTCGTCGCCGCTGCTTCGAGAGCTGCTGGCCGCAGTCCATGAGGACGGCCACGAAGGGGTACAGCGCACCCTTCATCGTCTTCGCCGGGACGTCCACTTTCCCGACATGCGCCGCGTGGTGCAGGACTTTGTGCGGGCGTGCTCCACTTGCCAGCGCAACAAGTCGGAGCATCTCCTGCCGGCCGGGTTGCTGCTGCCTCTGCCGATCCCAACAGCGGTGTGGACGGACATCGGTCTTGATTTCATAGAAGCTCTCCCGAAGGTTCGAGGCAAATCCGTCATCTTGACGGTGGTGGACCGTTTCAGCAAGTATGCGCACTTCATCCCATTGGCGCACCCATACTCCGCTGAAACTGTGGCACAGGCTTTCTTCTCCGACATTGTGCGCCTTCATGGCATGCCACAGTCCATCGTCTCGGACCGCGATGTGGTGTTCACTTCGACATTTTGGCAAGAATTGATGAGGCTCATGGGCGCCAAGCTGCATATGACGTCGGCTTTCCATCCCCAGTCTGATGGTCAGGCCGAGGCAGCCAACAAGGTGATCACCATGTACCTTCGTTGCATCACCGGCGATCGCCCACGGGACTGGCTTAGGTGGCTGCCTTGGGCGGAGTACATGTACAACACGGCGTACCAGTCCTCGCTCCGTGACACCCCGTTCAGGGTGGTGTATGGCCGGCACCCTCCATCCATCCGTTCTTATGAAGAGGGTGACACCAGGGTGGCAGCTGTGGCCAAGACAATGGCTGAGCGCGAGGCCTTTCTGGAGGATGTACGCCATCGCTTGGAGCAAGCTCAGGCCATCCAGAAGCGGTTCTACGACAACAAACACCGTGCAGTGGCCTATGACGTCGGGGACTGGGTTCTGCTGCGCCTCCGCAACCGGCCAGTAGCTTCTATGTCCTTGGCGCCAAAGGGGAAGATGCAGCCCAGGTTCTTTGGGCCCTATCAGGTCACTGAGGTCATCAACGAAGCGGCTGTTCGTCTGGCCCTCCCACCCCAAGCCAAGATACATGATGTGTTCCATGTGGGGCTCCTGAAGAAATGGGTGGGCACGCCTCCAACCTCCACTCCAGCGCTGCCTGAGCTGCTGCATGGTGTAGTAGTGCCCGAACCAGAGCGCGCGGTACGCTCTCGCCTCGCCCGGGGCATCAAACAAGTGCTGGTGCGCTGGAAGGGACAGCCGGCGTCTGCTGCTACATGGGAAGATTGGGAGGAGTTCACAGCCAAGCATCCCTCATTCCAGCTCGAGGACGAGCTGCAAGTCGAGGGGGGGAGAGATGTCATGTGGGGCCTCCCCTATACACGCCGTAGACGCGCGAGGGACCAGAGGCGCGCAGCTGAGCGCGCGGCTATCAGGGCCACGCCCGAACTTCTGGAGGAAGGAAAGGGAAATAGTGGCTAAGATAGGAAATAGAATTAGTTGGGATATTAGAGGAGATCCTTAATTATAGGAGATAGTTTCCTTCTGTTTTGCAAAACAGGCTATTAAGCCTTGTATCCGGCTGTTGCCGGGGAATCAATCAAGAATTCTACCGTGAACTCTCTCTCTTCTCCCTACCGCGCTCAAGCCTTCGGAAGAGGGGCAAAACCTCACCGGAGAAGACGGACCAAGGCTACGATCTACGTAGCCGAGGGCCTCCTACCCTCGGTACTCAGGCCCTTGACAGATAATTTCTATTTTTTCATGGAATTGTTCATGTATACTTTGATTATTTTGTTCTTATTTAGTTTTGTACCCCTGAAGGGCGGGCCTGGTGCAAGCGGTAGAGTCTTACCGCCTGTGACCGGAAGGTCCTGGGTTCGAGTCGCGGTCTCCTCGCATTGCATAGGCGAGGGTAAGGCTTGCCACTGACACCCTTCCCTAGACCCACATAGAGCGGGAGCTCTCTGCACTGGGTACGCCCTTTTTTTAGTTTTGTACTCCTGTATTTTATTGTTGATTTGGCAGGGTCGATTTGAGATCCTATGCCTTTCCGGATCGTACTTGGTGCTAGATGATGGTGGCACACGGACCCGAAGCAGAGGAATCAACAAGACCTCTGCTTGTTGTGTTGGTGTTGGTGCAGTACTATAGAAATAAGATGCATCGATAGTATACTACTGAATTTTGAAGTGCTCTGTTCCTATTAATATCTGCCGTTGATGAAAACCAAACAAATAAAACATTGATTACAAAATTGCAATGAGCAATAATGGAAATTGCAACTATCAGGCACTGCAATTGTAGTTCTGAGCATATGCAATATGTTGGTGTTGAACCATTTTGCCTCATGTTCTCGTTTTTCTGCTAGTTGATCTATATATTCTGCATGTATACACTATTTGCCTATTTAACTTTTAATTTGTGTTCTTTTTATGTATAAATGTTTGAACCTGTGTATTTTGTCAACAAGCACAGTGGTTCTGCAATCTACCATGCTCACAATTTGTTCCTGTTCTGGAGCTCACCTTCTGGGGCGGCAAAAGGGGCTATATGACTTAAGCTTCACATTCTCCTTCCTGTTCACCTATGAGATGCCTGGGCTATGATCCAATGTGCAATGCCCGTGGTATGGATGCAGAACCAACTTGCCCAGAACAAGACACATAAGCTCATCCTGAACTACATTAATCAGGTGTGCTTAACTAACATTTAGTGCAGGGCGTTTCTGTACCACTTAGTACTCTACTTTGCTTAACTATTTCATTATGACAGCTTTGCGAGCGTCTATCTAGTCCCATGGGAGAATCAGCCGTGGTCTGTGCCAGTCTTTGGGTCCATGCCTGACATTGTGTTCACTATTGGAGGCAAGAAGTTCAAGCTCAGACCAAAGCAGGTGTGATCCCTTCTCCGTTATCACACTCTGAGCTCTTGATCATGTGATTTCAAATAAATGTTCCTATACACAACTCTTAAGTCTTACCTTCTATTTTTGCAGACTATGTGAGGGTGGTGAACTATTGCACTGAATTTTGGCCAAGTAAGGAGACATGATGTCCATCTCTTTGTTTCCTGTATCTCAGTCTTTGTCATTAAAATTCTAGATTTTTGTGCTGTAAAATCAGATTGCTTTATTTTGTTTGTCTGCTTCGTTTGATTTGTAGTTGCTGGTACAAGGTTTATTACTAAATGGTGTGTTCCTTTGGACAGAAAGAATAGCCGTTATAGTGAGAAAGATGATGCAGCAGCTGTGCGCCAAATGCTGAAAGTGGCTACGGAGTGTCATCTGCCTGGGTTAGTTCACCGAGATATGAAGCCTGAGGTAGAAATCAAACACTTTCAATCTCTTTGCACTCAGTAAGCATTTGGTGATATTTCACTGCTTCCTCTGAATCTGTTTGGAACCTGATATGACAAGTGTGCGATTCACAAAGCAATTCTTTCCAAGAAGGCTGGTATTATCAACTATCTTTTAGTGAACTCAGCAAATCCATTCATCCAAGATAAAGTGAGTACAAATCTTGTTTAGCATGCTTGTAAACAGTTTGTACAGAGCCTAATGCAAGCAAATTTTGTTTGGGCCTGTCTTCGTTACTTTAAGTTCATTGGTGCCTTGTAAACAGCTTAATTGTCGAGACACAATGTAGTTTTGCCAAATAGAAGTAATTGCACTTTTAAGTACATAAAGTTGCACTAATTCAAATGTGCAATTTCCTTATCAATGAAGACATATTTCTACTGTTGCATTGTTTCCTTCACAAATGCTTTTGACTTCATTTTTATTATGTAATTTCTAATATGGTTTCCCTTGTATAACTATAGAGTGTTCATCAGAAATCATCAATTATCAATCCCCTAAACCCAATCATGAAGCATAGACATATAGCAATCCAGACCAAATCCCTTTACACATTTTGAAGAACCAAGTTAGAGAAGTTTACAGAACAAAGGAGATGAAGTGAACACATGACAAAAAACAACAGATTAGTACCTTTTTCTTTGACAGATCTTGTCCAATCTTGTATTTTTGTGTAATTTTCACTGATTTTCGCTCTCTTTCGCTTGTTACGTGCTTTCCCGATCTGTACTTTATTGGATCTGTTTCTTTTTTGCTGGAGGATGAAGTGACATATTTGTGCTTGTACGGCTGTTTTATTGGGCTAATAGTTGCATTCTAGCTCAAATGAGCACCCACTTCAGGTAGCAGTATTCGGTTTATGCGCCCTGTAAAGTTTGACGGGCCTGGCAGGATCTAATGTTCCTAACAGGTTTTTTCGCGGACCCGTTATGAATGCGGTGTACAGAAACAACTGTTAACAGATTTGGACCGTTCAAAACAATCTGATGGCCAGAAACCGTCGCCTGAATAGAACCAATATTTTAGGCATATGAAATATAGCAAATCCCATATATAAATATATATATATATATATATATATATATACACACACACACACACACAGACATGGGCTGAACACATACATGCAGTGAGCAGACTTTCCCTATTTGTTTTGGCATGTTTTGTATCGTGGTCCCATGACTTCATGTTGTATGTAACACCCTAAATTTTGCATTATTTTTGAAATAGGAGGAAATTGGTTAATTAAGCATTTTGTGGGCATTCGAATTTATGAAATAATAATTTTATTAAAAATAAAACCAAATATAAGGTCAACAACAATGCGTGTGCATTCATGCTGTTGCATAATATTTTATATTGCTTGGTTTGAAGTCGGATTTCGAATTGAGTTGAATTGTATTTTGAATTGCTTTGGAAAAATTGAAAAGAAATAAATTTCCTTTTTCTTTTCTTTCCCCTGCTTTTGGCCCACTCGGCTTCGCCCTCCCGCTGGCCCAGTTGGCCGCTGGCCTTTCTTTCCTCTGCGCCAGCCCAGCCAGCCCAGCTCGGCTTTTCTTCCCTACGCGCCGTAGAGGCCCAGTTTCGCCAGCCCAGCCGCATGCCGCTGACCCGTGCGCCTTCCTCCGCCCGCTGACCACCCGGGCCTGCTGGTCAGACCCTCCTCCTTCCTCTTGCTCGTATCCCAGCCGATGTCTTCCCCGCGCCGTCGCCTTGAGTCCGCCTCCGCCACGATCTCCGTGATGCCGTGACGCCCAAGAACCCGCCCCCATAAATAGCGCCCGCGCCTTCTCTGCCACCTATCTCATCTGTCGCACGGTTTTTCGCCTAAGCAAGCCACAGCCGTGCTTTGCCCTAGCACCACCGCAACCATCGCCGACCACCGAGCGTCGTGCCGTCTTTGCTGCCTCCCGTTCTTGGTTTTTGGGTCCGGTGAGTCCGCCGTAGGTTCCTCTCTCTCCCGGTGTTTTTTTTTCGTCGAACAGAGTGCTGTAGATCAGAAACCGCGAGCTCCGACGAGCCACCCATGGCGCCGCCATCGCAGACCCGCCGCCGGCACTGTTCCGGCGTGTTTCCCTCTCTCTCTCCCCGCCAGATCAGATCTAGGCTGTTCAGATCTAATCCAATGGCCCAAAACTGAAGATACCCCTTCGCCGCCAGTTTTTCAAATACGCCCTTACAATTATTTCAGATTTAACCTGCAGTCCAAAGCGTATTTTCAAGATTCTGTTTTCTCCTTTTGGAAGCATATTTTGGTTCGGTTATATTGAAATACGTTTTCAGTTATTTACAGTTTTGCCACTCAACTTGTTTTAGCCATAAAATCTTCGTTTTAACTCCGATTTGATCCGTTCAAATTGAGTTAGGTTCATAATTAAGTGATCTACATGTTTATGCTACTGTAACGGAGGTTTCCAACTTTTAAAATTCGAGCTTAGATTTAATCTATTATTTTCCTATAGAAAATCTTGTTTAATTCATAACTTTTTCGTTTTAGCTCCGATTTTTGTGATCTTCGCGTCTATGTGTTCGTAGCGAGACGTAGATTCGTTTACCAAACTTTTCATCTTGATTTTATGCTATTGGTGTACTATTCTAATCTATAGCTTTGTTTACTTTGCATGATTGCTCCTGGATGCTTGTATGTCGTTGCTGTGGTTATCGAGTATAGACGGTGAGCAATTCGTGGGAGATCAAGGGTATGACTTTGACGAGCAGGACCAACAAGAGTACTTTGCTCAAGATAAGTATAGCATGAGATCATCCTTGTTTCCTATTCACTTTAATACATTAAATTCATGTTGCATGTGTCACCTTGATAGGGATTCCCTAGAATTGAACTTATACCTTGTCACCTATGGGATATGCGTTGGGTAGCTTTGCTAGAGCTCAATTAAAGCATGATGTTGTAACTTGACTAATGGTATATGCAATAAACATTAAAATATGACTTTTTAGCAACATGGAAACAGGGGGCTGAAGTGTTTAGCTACTTTCTAAATGCTTCAGATTCCTCTCCCTAAGGACTTATCTATAAGTGATCATCCGAGACTTACAGTACAGCTGTGAGGACTACATGGCTCTGGCTTTAGCTTAGTATGAGGACCTTTTCTAGCTTGTTAGTGGTTAGCTTTATGGCATAAGAGGGGTGTGTTCTGGGTTGGATATAGTGTGGCCTCTGTCCGTCAGTGTATAGGCTACGAGTCATTGTGCATGTCGGAAGGGGAGCTCTACATTTGCAGGCCACAGAAACCTAGCGGCCCTAACTTGTTAGACGAACCTTTGAAAGGCTTCATAGTGACCCCAGCCTGCTCACCTTGGAAGTGTTTTGGGAGTTATAAACCCAGGCATATGGGTATCACGACTCACAGTGAAAGTGTACAACCTCTGCAGAGTGTAAAACTGGTATATCAGCCGTGCTCATGGTCACGAGCGGCCTTGGAACCCTTATGGAATAGATGAACACTAAGTATTATTTGTTTATGCTATTCATTAAGCATGTTTACATTTGATCATGTGTTTTGCATTGGGAATTGAAACAACTTGTTGCTACTCTTAAGCTAAAATTTTGACAACTAAAAGCTGAATGCTGTTAAACCTGTGTCAAGCCTTTTGAGCCTCATGAACCCCGTGTTACACTTGTTGAGTACGACATGTACTTACACTTGTTTATTTTCATTATTTGGATAAAAATCCTGGATGGGTAACAGATGGCTTTGGGTATGATGATTTTCCTAAGGACTACTAGACTTGTGGTCAACCAGTCGACGTCCCTGTGAAATAGAGCTTCCTCGAGAGATCTTTTATTATTTCCGCTATATTTATGTGATAACTCTGTCTTATTCGTGATATAATAAACACTTGTGATGATACTACTCATAATTTGTCGGCTTATGTGTGTGACTGATCTCTGGGCGCACATAAGATTTTGCACTCCATTTTTTTCTTAAAATTGGGTGTGACAGATTTGTATCAGAGCTGTGTTGACTGTAGGACGCAAGCCTAGTTAGCAATGGTCGTTTTAGCTTCTTTTGCTTCACTCATTTCATGATTTCTATCTCACCCTTGTTATTTGCTAAAGTTTTATGTGTCTTTTGTCTTATTCTATTATAAAAATTATTGCTTCTAATCTAACCTAACTAAATCTAATTCTGTAGATGCCTCGTGCCAGCAAGACTGCCCGCATCAGCACTAGAGGGTACTACCCGCCTCATGGTTTGTCCATGAAGCCTGAGGAGGAAGAACTCCAGGAACAAGAATTTGATTCGCCAACACCTGTACCTACGCCTGAGCCGGTCCAGGAGGAACCCCAAGAAGTCGAGGTCATCCACTTGTCCGATGATGACGAGGATGAGCCGATCCCGCCCTAGGGTGGATGATAAAGGTGTGGTATAAGCCGAGATGTGAATCCTCCGTTTCACATCATCGACTCATGAGCATGCTTCAGACCTACTACGACGATTGGGATGCAGCTGTGGAATACGTCTGCGAAGAACATACACACCCTCTTAAAGACACCTACTGGAAGACCAGGGTGTGCATCACCATCAAAGACGAACAGAAAGGCGCATATCAGCTAGATTCAAACTATGCGTACCATGGTCACCGTGCTACCATGGAGGACGACATAGAAGATGTAGCCGCTGAAGCTTGCATAGGCCTCCAGGGTCGCCGATTCGAGGACATGAAGAATGACCAATATCGATTCCTCCCTCACCAACACCCAGAATTGGGATGGGCGATGATGGACCCGCAGGGCACGGATCCAACAACACAGGTGATGGTACACTTTGGCTATGAGTCCGTGGCAAAGATTCGCCGACCGGAGGATCAATTGAAGGCACAACAGAAAACCATTAAGAGACACCGACAGGTGATTGATGAACAAAGGGTGTGCCTCAACATGCCAAAGATGTACGAGGAGCTTTCCCATAAGTCTCGCCCATAGATGTTGGAGTCCCTTTTATGTAATAAAACGATAGTAGAACGAGTTAAGTTGAGTCTAGTCGAGTCTACTAGTGCGGTGTGAACATTGGTGTGTTTTGTTGATTTGTTATTATGTTATGTGTGAGTTGGATCTTTGTAATGTGTGCTGGAACTTTGTGGGCAAGTCCACAAGTTCCATATTTAAGAATATTAAAGTTTGGGTCAATAAATAAATAGTTGAGTTTATTACATCATGTTCTCTCGTAATCTATTTTTCAGAGCAGTCTGTCATTATCTCAATGCCAATTAAAATCTACACAACCAAAAATTATGACATTTTTATGAAAATAACTAGACTTCAGCATCTTTCCAATGCCTCTGGAATCACCCCCATATCTGATCTGGTTCTTGAGATATCCTGGTTTCAAGTTAAAGTTTTTGCGCAGTCTGGAGTCTGGAAACAGTTTCAGTTGTATCCTGTTTTTGGGTAATCTAACGACAGAATCTGGGAATGTGGTCTGAATAAAAGTTGTAGAGAATTTCTTAACCTTTCCAACCATATAAAGTAAGTCTCATGTGGAATTCTGGAACTTGAGATATGACTGTTTTACAGAGCTGCCGATGTTGAGACTCGCCCAGAAAATTTTCAGAATGTATTCTAACATGGAAATTTCTAAATCTTGAATATTTGTGTTGGATGACAGATGTCTGGAAGAGGAAGACGCCGAGGTCGTGGAGGTGTTCCCTCACATCCACCGCCACCACCGCCACCGTCTATTGAGCAACTCTTGGCAGTACAGACACAGATCATGCAAGTGTTGGTGCAGAATCAGCAGAACTAACATGTTGGTGGTGCACCGCGTGATAAGCGTGGTGAATTTTTGAAGGGCCGTCCCCTGGTGTTCTCTCATGCCACTGATCCACTGGAAGCAGATGATTGGCTTCGTACAGTGGAGAAGCAGCTCAACATAGCACAATGTGATGATTAGTAGAAAGTGTTGTACGCTTTAGGGCAGCTCCAGGGAGAAGCCCAAGATTGGTGGGAGTCATTCGAGTACGGACGTCCCGCTAATGCTCCTCCTGTCACTTGGCAGGAGTTTAGAGAGAATTTCAGATCCTACCACATACCAGAGGGACTGATAGAGCTCAAGTAGGAGGAGTTCAGAGCTCTGAAGCAGGGATCCATGTCCGTCGCTGAGTACCGTGACAAGTTTGCTCAGTTGTCACATTATGCTCCTAATGAAGTGGCTGATGATGCTGACAAGCAATGCCGCTTCCTCAAAGGTCTGTATGATGGTCTGCAGCTCCAGTTTATGTCGAATACCTACCCCAATTTTCAGACGCTGGTGAATCGTGCTATTATTATTGACAATAAGCGCAAGGAGATGGAGGCCAAGAAGAGGAGGCTTCAGGGATAGGCCTCTAGGAGTAATACTCGTCCGCGCACCAATCCTCAGCAAGGCTTCTAGCAGAGGTTTCAGGGACCACCCAATCAGTGGAACCGTGGTCAGTACCCCCAGCGCAACCTGAACCAGTAGCAGAATGCCAATCAACGTCCCCAGCAGCAGAGTGGTCAGCAGACACCACGACAAGGAACACCCAACAACACTCCTATGAAGACTAGTGCCCCTAGCACCCCCAGCAAGTGCTTCCGTTGTGGCAAAGAAGGTCACCTGTCTTATAATTGCCCTGAGAAGCCCAACCCGCAAACCCCCCAAAAGCAGAATAGCAACCAGAAGCCATCACATTATGGGAAGGTGAATCATGTGTCTACAGAGACGGCACTTGTGGAACCAGAAGTCATGCTTGGTACATTCAATGTCAACTCAACCCCTGCCACTGTTCTTTTCAATTCTAGAGCTTCGCATTCATTCATATCGCAAGCATTTGTTAGAAATCATAGCATACCATTATGTGTCATGCAAAATCCCATATTAGTAAATTCACCGGGTGAAAGTATGCAAGCTTCATATCATTGTCTTCCGACTAGTCTATTCTTATGGGGGGTAGAGTTTAAAGTGAGCCCCATTGTGTTGAGAGCATGTGGTATAGATGTGATTCTGGGTATGGACTGGATGAAGCAACAACAGGCAGTGATCTAGTGTAAAGAGAAGGTGGTTGTTGTGACCGCACCAAATGGAGAAAGAATCAGTGTTGATGTTGTAATACAAGCACAGCCGACAGCCACAGTGAACTAGCTTGATGATAGCGGCAACAAGGACCCAGTGGTGGATAAATTTCCAGATGTGTTCCCCGATGATTTGTCAGGTATGCCACCTGACCGTGACATTGAGTTTATTATTGAATTATTACTTGGAATTGCACCTATAGCTAAGCGTCCATATAGAATGGGGGTTAATGAATTAGAAGAACTTAAGAAACAAATAAAGGAGTTATAGGAGAAAGGTTTTATTCATCCTAGTTCATCACCTGGGGGAGCACCAGTTATATTTGTTGATAAGAAGGATGGTACTCAGAGGATGTGTGTTGATTATCGGTCACTCAATGAGGTTACTATCAAGAATAAGTATCCGTTGCCTAGAATTGATGACTTGTTTGACCAGTTGAGAGGTGCTTGTGTTTTCTCTAAGATTGATCTTTGTTCTGGCTATCATCAGTTGAAAATTCGTGCAACTGACATACCCAAGACAACTTTTACTACGAGGTATGGTTTATATGAGTACACTATTATGTCATTTGGTTTGACCAATGCACCTGCCTACTTTATGTACTTGATGAATAAGGTGTTCATGGAGTTTTTGGATAAGTTTGTGGTGGTATTCATCGATGATATATTAGTATTCTCCAAAACAGAAGAAGAGCACGCTGAACATCTGAGGTTGGTCTTGCAGAAGCTCAAAGAACACAAGTTGTATGCTAAGTGAAGCAAGTGTGAATTCTGGTTGAAGGAAGTTTCTTTCCTAGGACATGTAGTCTCTAATGGTGGAATCGCAGTAGATCCAAGCAAGGTGAAAGATGTATTGAATTGGAAACCACCAACAAACGTGGGAGAGATTCGTAGTTTCTTGGGATTAGCTGGATATTACAGGAGGTTCCTAGAAGGTTTCTCTAACCTTTCCAAGCCTATGACAGCTTTGTTGGAGAAAAATGCCAAGTTTGTGTGGTCCGAGAAGTGCCAGGCTAACTTTGAAGAATTGAAGAAGAGATTGACTACAGCCCCAGTATTGGTTTTGCCTAATTTGAACAAGAGCTTTTCTATCTATTGTGATGCATCTCGTCAAGGTCTCGGATGTGTACTTATGCAAGAAGGTAGAGTAGTGGCTTATGCTTCCTGACAGTTGAGAAAGCATGAGTTAAATTATCCTACTCATGACTTGGAGTTAGCAGCAGTGGTTCATGCTTTGAAGATATGGAGGCACTATCTTATTGGGCATAAAAGTGACATCTATACTGATCACAAGAGTCTGAAGTACATTTTCACTCAGACGGATCTGAATATGAGACAACGTTGATGGTTAGAGTTGATCAAAGATTATGATCTAGAGGTACACTATCATCCTGGAAAGGCGAATGTTGTTGCCGATGCTCTTAGCAGGAAGAGTTATGCCAATGAGGTGCAAGTGACATCGATGTCAAGTGAGTTATGTGCTTAGTTTGAGCGACTAAATTTAGGCTTTGTCACTAATGCAGTGGAGTTGGTGTTGGAGCCTAAATTGTAGCAAGAAATACGTAAGGGACAGTTACAGGATGCAAAGTTGAAAGAGATAGCGGAAAACATAGTGATTGGTAAGGCACTAGGATTCTGTATGGATGACAATGGAACTCTTTGGTTTGGGAAAAGGCTATGTGTGCCTGAGGATAAGGCTATACGAGAGGCAATTCTTTGTGAGGCACATGAGTCTGCTTACTCTATTCATCCTGGAAGTACCAAGATGTATTTGGATTTGAAAGAGAAGTATTGGTGGTATGGACTGAAGAGAGATGTTGCTGAATATGTTGCTTTGTGCGATACATGTTAGAGAGTTAAAGCTGAACATCAAAGACCTGTGGGTTTGCTACAACCAATGAAGATACCCGAGTGGAAGTGGGAAGAAGTTGGTATGGATTTTATAGATGGGTTACCACGTACTCAGAGAGGGTATGATTCAATCTGGGTAATAGTGGATCGATTAACTAAAGTTGCTCACTTTATACCAGTCAAGACTACTTATAATGGACCAAGGTTAGCCCAGTTATATATGGAAAGAATAGTGTGTCTACATGGAGTTCCTAAGAAAATTGTGTCTGATCGAGGTACTCAATTTACATCTCATTTTTGGCAGCAAGTACATAGTTCGTTGGGAACAAAGCTGAATTTTAGTACAACATATCATCCTCAGACAGATGGGCAAACTGAGAGAATTAATCAGATATTAGAGGATATGTTGAGAGCTTGTGCGCTGCAGTACAGTACAAGTTGGGACAAGAGTTTGCCTTATGCAGAGTTCTCATATAATAACAGTTATCAGAAAAGTCTCAATATGGCACCTTTCGAAGCTTTGTATGGACGAAAGTGTAGAACCCCGTTGTTTTGGAATCAAACGGGAGAAACTCAAGTGTTCGGACCAGATGTTTTGAGAGATGCAGAAGAGCAAGTAAGGATGATCAGAGATAACTTGAGAGTGGCTCAGTCTCGACAAAAGAGTTATGCCGACACTAGAAGAAGAGAATTGGGTTTTGAAGTAGGTGATTATGTTTACTTGAAGGTGTCACCTATGAGAAGTGTGAGAAGGTTTAACATGAAAGGGAAGTTAGCACCAAGGTATATTGGACCTTTCAAGATTTTGGAGAGACGTGGAGAAGTAGCTTATCAGTTGGAATTGCCTGAGAGTTTGTCAGGTGTGCACAATGTGTTCCATGTGTCCCAACTAAAGAAGTGTTTGCGTGTATCTGAGGAGCTTATAGTTAAGGAAGATCTCACATATGAGGAGTTTCCGGTAAGAATTTTGGAGACGGCAGAAAGAGTTACAAGGAGCCGAGTTATAAAGATGTGTAAGGTTCAGTGGAATCGGTATACAGAAGATGAGGCTACTTGGGAAAGAGAAGAGGATTTGAGGAAAACATACCTGCAGTTATTTGAGTAAGCATCGTCCGAATCTCGGGGACGAGATTCATTTTAAGGGGGGTAGAATTGTAACACCCTAAATTTTGCATATTTTTTAAACAGGAGGAAATTGGTTAATTAAGCATTTTGTGGGCATTCGAATTTAGGAAATAATAATTTTATTAAAAATAAAACCAAATATAAGGTCAACAACAATGAGTGTGCATTCATGATGTTGCATAATATTTTGTATTGCTTGGTTTGAAGTCGGATTTCGAATTGAGTTGAAATTGTATTTTGAATTGCTTTGGAAAAATTGAAAAGAAATAAATTCCCTTTTTCTTTTCTTTCCCCTGCTTTTGGCCCACTCGGCTTCGCCCTCCCGCTGGCCCAGTTGGCCACTGGCCTTTCTTTCCTCTGCGCCGGCCCAGCTAGCCCAGCTCGGCTTTTCTTCCCTGCGCGCCGCAGTGGCCCAGTTTCGCCAGCCCAGTCGCATGCCGCTGACCCACGCGCCTTCCTCCGCCCGCTGACTGCCCGGGCCCGCTGGTCAGACCCTCCTCCTTCCTATTGCTCGTATCCCAGCCAGAGTCTTCCCCGCGCCGTCGCCTTGAGTCCGCCTCCGCCACGATCTCTGTGATGCCGTGACGCCCAAGAACCCACCCCCAAAAATAGCGCCCGCGCCTTCTCTGCCTCCTATCTCATCTCCCGCACGGTTTTTCGCCCAAGCAAGCCACAGCCACGCTTCGCCCTAGCACCGCCGCAACCATCGCCGACCACCGAGCACCGTTCCGTCTTTGCTGCCTCCCGTTCTTGGTTTTTGGGTCCGGTGAGTCCGCCGTAGCTTCCTCTCTCTCCCGGTGTTTTTTTTCGTCGAACCGAGTGCTGTAGATCAGAAACCGCGAGCTCCGGCGAGCCACCCATGGCGCCACAGTCGTAGACCCGCCGCCGGCACTATTCCGGCGTGTTTCCCTCTCTCTCTCCCCGCCAGATCAGATCTAGGCTGTTCATATCTAATCCAATGGCCCAAATCCGAAGATACCCCTTCGCCGCCAGTTTTTCAAATACGCCCTTACAATTATTTCAGATTTAACCCGCAGTCCAAAGCGTATTTTCAAAATTATGTTTTCTCCTTTTGGAAGCGTATTTTGGTTCGGCTATATTGAAATACGTTTTCAATTATTTACAGTTTTGCCACTCAACTTGTTTTAGCCATAAAATCTTCGTTTTTACTCCGATTTGATCCGTTCAAATTGCGTTAGGTTCATAATTAAGTGATCTACATGTTTATGCTACTGTAACTTAGGTTTCCAACTTTTAAAATTCGAGCTTAGGTTTAATCTATTATTTTCCTATAAGAAATCTTGTTTAATTCATAACTTTTTCGTTTTAGCTCCGATTTTTGTGATCTTCGCGTCTATGTGTTCGTAGCGAGATATAGATTCGTTTACCAAACTTTTCATCTTGATTTTATGCTATTGGTGTACTGTTCTAATCTATAGCTTTGTTTGCTTTGCATGTTTGCTCTTGGATGCTTGTATGTTGCTGTGGTTATCGAGTATGGACGGTGAGCAATTCGTGGGAGATCATGGGTACGACTTTGACGAGTAGGACCAGCAAGAGTACTTTGCTCAAGGCAAGTATAGAATGGGATCATCCTTATTTCCTATTCACTTTAATACATTAAATTCATGTTGCAAGTGTCACCTTGATAGGGATTCCCTATAATTGAACTTATACCTTGTCACCTATGGGATATGCATTGGGTAGCTTTGCTAGAGCTCAATTAAACAATGATCTTGTAACTTGACTAATGGTATATGCAATAAACATTAAAATATGACTTTTTAGCAACAAGGAAACAGGGGCTGGAGTGTTTAGCTACTTTCTAAATGCTTCAGATTCCTCTCCCTAAGGACTTATCTGTAAGTGATCATTCGGGACTTACAGTACAGCTGTGAGGACTACATGGCTCTGGCTTTAGCTTAGTATGAGGACCTTTTCTAGCTTGTTAGTGGTTACCTTTATGGCGCAAGAGGGGTGTGTTCTAAGTTGGATATAGTGTGGCCTCTGTCCGTCAGTGTATAGGCTGCGCGTCATTGTGCCTGTCGGAAGGGGTGCTCTACATTCGCAGGCCACAGAAACCTAGCGGCCCTAACTTGTTAGATGAACCTTTGAAAGGCTTTATAGTGACCCCTGCCTGCTCACCTTGGAAGTGTTTCGGGAGTTATAAACCCGGGCATATGGGTATCACGACTCACATTGAAAGTGTACAACCTCTATAGAGTGTAAAACTGGTATATCAGCCGTGCTCACGGTCACGAGCGGCCTTGGAACCCTTATGGAATAGATGAACACTAAGTATTATTTATTTATGCTATTCATTAATCATGTTTACATTTGATCATGTGTTTTGCATTGGGAATTAAAACAACTTGTTGCTACTCTTAAGCTAAAATTTTGACAACTAAAAGCTAAATGCTGTTAAACCTGTGTCAAGCCTTTTGAGCCCCATGAATCCCGTGTTACACTTGTTGAGTACGACATGTACTTACGCTTATTTATTTTCATTATTTGGATAAAAATCTCGGATGGGTAACAGATGGCTTTGGGTATGATGATTTTTCCGAGGACTACTAGACTTGTGGTCAACCGGTCGGCGTCTCTGTGAAATGGAGCTTCCGTGTGAGATCTCTTATTATTTCCGCTATATTTATGTGATAACTCTGTCTTATTCGTGATGTAATAAACACTTGTGATGATACTACTCATAATTTGTCGGCTTATGTGTGTGACTGATCTCTGGGTGCACATAAAATTTTGCACTCTATTATATCCTTAAAATTGGGTGTGACATTGTACAGTGGGGTTTGGGTTGTGTACGAGAGCAGGGAACATGTGTTAGGGAGGGGTGAATATTTTTCCAGTTGTCCATGGCTGCAGGGAGGTCGAATATTTTTCCGGCGTCCGTGAATCTTGCAGCTCCCGTGACTCATCCAAATATCCGTGTATTTTTGTAACGATTTTTCTCGACTGTATGCAAAGTTCAAAAAGGCAACGCCTTAGGTGCGCCTAGGCGCGACTAATCGGGAGGCGACGGGCTTCGCCTGGCATACGGGGGTAGACGGGCGCAGCGCCTCAGTGGCACAAGGCGGTGCCTCGGCGGTGATTTGGCGGCGCGCAGGCGCTCTAGGCAACGTGGAGGCGGACGCCTCAGCGGGCGAGCGAAATTTTCTGCCCCCGCGGAAGCGCGCACGCGCAGCTGGCTTCGGGCATGGGAAAAGAAGCCTCGCGTGGGAAGGATAAGAGGGAGAAGGGGGGAAAAGGACGCGCGCCTGCCTGCTTCGTGCTTCTCCCGCTCTCAGACGGTCGCTGCCGCTCACCCGCCTCCGCCTGCGACCCCTCCGGGAAGCTGCTCCCCACGGCCGCGCTCCTCCCTGCCGGCGCTGGGCAGGTGGATCCGTAGGCCGCGCTCTTCCTCGTCTGGAAGCTCCTCCCCGCCTGGAAGCGCCTCCCCGCTGGTCGGACTGCTCCCCGTCTGAAAGCTCCTCCCCATCGGTCTCGTCTTCCCGTCGGCGCACCCTTCCCGTAGGCGCATCCCTCCCCGACAGTGTCCTTCGGTCCTCCCGAAGCGGCAGCCCCAAGGTCAGTCCCCTCCCCTGCTCGTTGCTCCCCTCCAATGCTCGCTGCTCCCCTCCCCTACTTTGAAGCTGGATGCCTGAATGCTCTGAACACTGAGGGAGCGAATCTCCTGGGAAGGAATTCGGATGATGTGGGATGGGAATATGGGGTTCTTGTTGATGCTAACAACAAGGACAAGGTGAAGTGAAAACTCTGTGACAAGATGATGTGAGGAGAGATTTACAATAAATTTGATTACAACATGGTTGTTTGCTGTTTTCATCTAACAGTACAATAAATGGCTACTAACTAATAGAGGTGTTTTTCATTTATTTCAGCATCATGGTGTGCTTTAAAATTTGTAATTACTAGCTGCTGATATGATCTGTTCATGGATGGGAGATGGCTGAAATCATTCAGATAAGTGTCAACTTGCTATTTTCTATTTTTTTAATGAACCTCTATTGAGTATTTACGGGTTCGAAAATCTTCAGACCAACACGCTTTCTTTTCGAACCAACATGCTTTCGTGCACTGAGATCATGGTAGATGCTTAAGCTTCAAATCCTAATATCTAATTAACCATGCATCCGATTTGAAATTTATTTTGGCCATAACATTTTTTGTTATTTTATCTATAAAATAAGATCCAACATGACAATATTTCCTTGAAAGAAAAAATAATAACATATGAACTCTACATGTTATATTCTTACTAATATTGCTAAAATTTGGCCTTGCTATAGTCAAACATTCTTGATGCTAAAATTTGCCGCAAATAGCACTTCCAATCCACCGTTCATCACACCACTTGTCACCCGTCTAAGGCATGATTAGCTATCACCCCAAGTGGGACAGCTATCCCTCGTTGTAGAAATTCCACACTATATATATTGTATGCCAGCTATAGAATAACTTATTTTTAGCCGGACCAACCGACCGCACCCTGATGCCCCGTCCGATCGAGCCAGCCAGCCCCCAAAGCGTTACTGCTTTCCTCTTCCGGATGCATGCACGCGGGATCAACGCTGCAGGTAATTGCCGTAATTAATGACGCTGGATATTTGGAATAATTATGACGGCTTCACACGGTGCCATGCATGCAAGCGTGTACAGATGTGTTACGAGAATACACATAAAGCTGGTGAACTAGTACGGCTGGTGCCATGCATGCAAGTATTACGAGAATACTAAAAGCAAGTACATACCTATCGTATTAAGTAAATGATTTACTAGAAAATATATGCCATTGATTGTGATTTACTATAATCTATGTCTTGCTATCCTTGTGAATTTAACAACTATGTTTACGAGAATGAACCTTGAATGTGAACTACAAGAACCATGATATAGTAGTTATTACGAGAATTTGAGTTGGCTTCATACGAGAATTACACGACGAGTTACTTTGTTTAGGTTCTGGTTTTTCCGAGTAACTAGTTGGCCAGTTACGCAAATGTTCTAGGCGCACGTAAATGATCTTGTTACGATAATGAGCACATGTTCTGGTTACTATAATTAGCACGCAAATAATTAGCACGAGAGTTTTATACTGTAAATATTTACGAGAATTTTGAACCGTAAATGTTTACGAGAATTTTGAACCGTAAATATCTCGTACTATGGAATTTACGAGAACTTGCACAAAGAATATTTACAGGAACTTTATACTATGAATACAAGTATTTGCGAGAATTTTGAACTATGACCAAATTTAATTTCCTACACGAACCCTCCGCTCCCGGTTCCCGAAGCAGAGGAAGACCACAGACCCCGAGGCTATGTCTCCGGCCACCGCACGCACTCGTGTGGCAGGTCGGCCGGCGTGGGGAACGAGATGACCGAGCTGATCGGGTACAACGTCGGAGTAGGGCACCCGGTCCTGCGCGTGGACCGGGCCCTCGGCAATGGCGGAGAGGACGCCCTGCTTCGGCTGTGTTAACGATGATGCCGTCGGCATTCGAGCTTCTTCCTTTCCAATTCCATGATCGGCGTCGGGAGCGAGAGCGGCGGCACTGGGGGCAGCCCGGGAATGTGAAAGGTCCTAATATGGCTAGAGGGGGGTGAATAACCTATTAAAAATCTATAAATCAACTAGAGCAATTTGATTAGTATAACAAATAGCGAAATACAAATTTGCTCTAACTCTACAAGGGTTGCAAGCCACCTATCCAACAATTCTAGTTGTTATGATCACTAGACACACAATTTGCTATGTTACTACTCACTAAGAGCTCTCACACTTGCTACACTAAAGAGCTTCACTAGATAAACTTAAAATAACAAAGCAAGCTCTCAATTCTAATTACACTAAAGAGCTTGCTATAACTAGTTTGCAAGAATATAAATGAGTGAGTAGGGTGATTATACCGCCGTGTAGAGAAGTGAACCAATCACAAGATGAATACTTAATCAATCACTGGGAGAATACCAAAAGGACAAGAGACAACCAATTTTCTCCCGAGGTTCACGTGCTTGCCAACACGCTACGTCCCCGTTGTGTCGACCAACACTTGGTGGTTCGGTGGTTAAGAGGTGTTGCACGAACCTCGTCCACACAATAGGACACCGCAAGAACCTACCCACAAGTGAGGTAACTCAATGACACGAGCAATCCACTAGAGTTACCTTTCGGCGCTCCACCGGGGAAGGTAGAAATCCCCTCACAATCACCGGAGATGGCCACGAACAATCACCAACTCGTGTCAATCCTCCTCCGCTGCTCCAAGCCGTCTAGGTGGTGGCAACCACCAAGAGCAATAAGCGAATCCCACAGCGAAACACGAAAACCAAGTGCCTCTAGATGCAATCACTCAAGCAATGCACTTGGATTCTCTCCCAATCTCACAAAAATGATGAATCAATGATGGAGAAGAGTGGGAGGGCTTTGGCTAAGCTCACAAGGTTGCTATGTCAATACAAATGGCCAAGAGAGTGAGCTTGAGCCGGCCATGGGGCTTAAATAGAAGCCCCCATGAAATAGAGCCGTTGGCTCAATTATTGGGCTGACTGCGCACCGACCAGACGCGTTGTTCAAGTGCACCGGACGCACCGTTCGTGAATACCGGACGCGTCCGGTCGCTCCTAGACTGCCACGTGTCCAGTTCAAACCAAAGTAGCCGTTGCTGCCCAAACTTACTATCGACCGGACGCTCAGACCGGACGCTGAAATAGAAATGACCGGACGTAGAGCCGCAGTGTCCGGCCGAGTCCAGAGAGCACCCGAGGCCGATCGGACGCGTCTGTTAGAAACTGATCGGACGCTGAGCCTCAGCGTCCGGTCGAGTCCAGTAAGCACCCACGGTCGACCGGACACGTCCGGTCACTCCGGATCGGACGCTGCCAGCGTCTGATAAACTATTTCACCGAATCAACGACTTTGCTGATTCACACCGGACGTGTCCGGTGTGGAGACCAGACGCGTCCGGTCGCTGAGTTCGTCGTTAATACCGGAAGTGTCCGGTCACAATACCGGACGCGTCCGATCACTCTATGACCAGCACGACTAACTCCTTTTCAGCTTTATCTTCTTCACCCTTGCTCAAATGTGCCAACCACCAAGTGTATCACCTTGTGCACATGTGTTAGCATATTTTTACAAACATTTTCAAGGGTGTTAGCACTCCACTAGATCCTAAATGCATATGCAATGAGTTAGAGCATCTAGTGACACTTTGATAACCGCATTTCGATACGAGTTTCACTCCTCTTAATAGTACGGCTATCGATCCTAAATGTGATCACACTCGCTAAGTGTCTCGATCACTAAAACAAAATGGCTCTTACAATTTATACCTTTGCCTTGAGCCTTTTGTTTTTCTCTTTCTTCTTTTCAAGTCCAAGCACTTGATCATCACCATCATCATGTCATGATCTTCATTTGCTTCACCACTTGGAATGTGCTACCTATGTCATGATCACTTGATAAACTAGGTTAGCACTTAGGGTTTTATCAATTCACCAAAACCAAATTAGAGCTTTCAATCTCCCCCTTTTTGGTAATTGATGACAACTCTTATACAAAGATATGAATTGAAATTCAATTGAATCCATGTTGCTTGCCCAAGCATATCTACTATGTGTAAAAGGATATGGACAAGTATCATGAATTCCAAATGGTAGCAATTGCTCCCCCTACATATATGCTAAGAGTTTGGATTGTAGCTTGCACATATGCTTAGTTAGGAAACATAGGAGACAATTTATACCAAATGATGCTAAGGTATAAGAGATGGACCTTTGAAGCGTGATACCAATCGGAGTGCACCAATATACCATCATTAGCACCATTAGTAACTAGACATACACAAAAACTAGAATACCCTATGAGATCAATATTAAAAGTAAGGGTCTAGTTTCCATAGAATGAACATAAGTCTAGTTACATAACCTATGCATGCTAGTTTTTCATTTCATCATTCAAACCTATAACTAGCATACACCACACAAGCATGGATATTGAAATTTAAAACTTGTGCTTATGCAAGCAAATATATGAATATGCACATTCGAATGCAACATACAAGTTTATGAGCTTGCTCCCCCTACTTGTGTGTAATTTTGATGATTGATCCCCTTACAATTTCATTTCATTTGTTTGCTCCCCCTATCTTACTATCTTTGTGAATTTCTCTCCCCCTTTGTCAACAATTAGCACAAAAGGTGAGCTTAAATTTTAGATAGGTTGGGATGAAACCATGTGAAGTGAGGATCATTTTTCCAATTTGGTTCAATCTAGATTACTTACAAAAGATATTTAACTCGGTTTGATCCAAGGACAAGCTTCTTCACACCTCCAAATGAGGGTTATCTTGTACCATGTTGAGTTAAACACTTAGAGCTTATTTTCTAGATCAAACACTAGGTTTACAAGCCCACAAACATGTCATATGCTACCACTAGATCATTTTAAGCATACAAGCAATAGTGGTACCACACAAGCATCAAATTCATTTGATTTTTATGAATGAGCCTATTCAAATGTGAAATATGTCTAGATGCATTAAACATGTCCTTAGCAAGGATGTATGCCATGCCAATCAACTTTTACCTTGGATTGTTCGAAGGAGAGGCATGTCATATACGTGGGGGTGCATCAACACATATTGGAGAAGTCAAGTATGTTCAATTCATTCCTTAGCTTGTAAAACCTCTTTTCATCAAGTGACTTGGTGAAGATATCGGCAAGTTGATCTTCGGTCCCCACACTCTCAATGCAAATGTCCCCTTTTTGTTGGTGATCTCTTATGAAATGATGGCGGACATCTATGTGCTTTGTTCTTGAATGTTGAACCGGGTTGTTGGTGAGCTTTACGGCACTCTCATTGTCACATAGCAATGGCACTTGCTTGAATTTGATCCCAAAGTCACTCAAAGTAGCCTTTATCCAAAGTAATTGAGCACAACAACTACCAGCCGAAATGTACTCCACTTCGGTGGTTGAAAGTGCCACACTATTTTGCTTCTTTGATGACCAAGACACAAGTGATCTTCCCAATAGTTGACATGTGCCCGAAGTGCTCTTTCTCTCAACTTTGTATCCCGCATAATCGGAGTCGGAATATCCAATCAACTCAAATCTTGCTCCTTTGGGATACCACAATCCAACATTTTGTGTATGCATCAAGTACCTCAATATTCTCTTTGTTGCCTTCAAATGACTTTCTCTTGGTGAGGCTTGAAATCTAGCACACATGCATACACTAAACATCACATCCAGCCTTGATGCGGTTATATAAAGTAGGCTTCCAATCATAGACCGATACATCTTTTGATCCACCATGTTGCCACTAGCATCACTATCCAAGCTTCTATTTGTCCCCATTAGTGTACTAATAGCTTTAGCATCATTCATTCCAAACTTCTTCAGCATGTCCTTGATATACTTGTCTTGACTCACAAATGTGTCATTCTTCATTTGCTTGATTTGAAGCCCAAGGAAGTAACTAAGCTCTCCGATCATGGACATCTCAAACTCACTTGCCATCATATTGCCAAACTCCTCACAAAAATCTTAATTTGTTGACCCAAATATGATATCATCAACATAGATTTGTAATACAAACAAGTCATTCCCAAGCTTCTTGGTGAAGAGGGTGGTGTCAACCTTTCCCATCTTAAATCCCTTAGAGAGTAAGAAATCCCTCAATCTCTCATACCATGCTCTAGGTGCTTGTTTCAATCCATACAAAGCCTTTCTCAACTTGTAAACATGGTTGAGTTTCTTTTCATCTTCAAAACCGGGAGGTTGCTCAACATACACAAGCTCATTGATGTACCCATTGAGAAATGCACTCTTCACATCCATTTGATACAACTTGATGTTGTGGGCACAAGCATAGGCTAACAAGATCCTAATTGCTTCTAATCTTGCAACCGGGGCATATATTTCTCCAAAGTCAAGACCTTCAACTTGAGTGTATCCTTGAGCCACTAATCTTGCTTTGTTCCTTATTACTATCCCATCTTGATCTTGCTTGTTCCGAAAGACCCACTTAGTTCCTATCACATTACGATCCTTAGGCCTCTCAACTAACTCCCATACTTAGTTTCTTGTGAAGTTGTTTAGTTCTTCATGCATAGCATTGACCCAATCAACATCCTTCAAAGCTTCATCTATCTTCTTAGGTTCAATGAATGACACAAATGAGAAATGCTCACAAAATGAAGCCAATCTTGATCTAGTTTGCACACCTCTTGAAATATCACTAATGATAGTGTCCAATGGATGATCTCTTGCAACATTGGTTGGTTGAAGCACTTGCACTTGATTGCTTGCATTTGATTGATCACTTGGTTGAGATGATGAACTAGCCACTTGTTGTTGATCTTGCACTTTGTCATCACTAGTACTTGCTTGAACTTGATCATGAGAACCACTAGCTTGCACATTTGAGTTAGAGAGCACTTGATTCTTGTCATCTTCAATATTTATCACCTCTCTAGGCCTTATATCACCAATGTCTATGTTCTTCATTGCATTGACCAATTGAGTGCCTCTTACATCATCTAGATTCTCATCTTCCTTTTGGGAACCATTTGTTTCATCAAATTCCACATCATGAACCTCCTCAAGAGTACCACTAGCCAAATTCCATACTCTATATGCCTTGCTAGTAGTGGAGTAACCAAGCAAGAAACCTTCATCACATTTCTTTTCAAACTTGCTCAATCTAGTGTCTTTCTTCAATATATAGCATTTGCAACTAAAAACCCAAAAGTATGCTATGTTGGGCTTCTTCCATTCAATAGCTCATAAGGTGTCTTCTCCATCATGGGATGACAATAGAGTCGGTTGCTATAATAGCAAGCCGTGTTGATTGCTTCGGCCCAAAATGAATGACTCATATTATACTCACTCAACATTGATCTTGCCATATCAATCAAAGTTCTATTCTTTCTTTCAACTAGGCCATTTGATTGTAGAGTGTACTTGGCCGAGAATTGATATCTAATTCCAAATTCATCACACAACTCATCAATTCTAGTGTTCTTGAATTCACTACCATTATTGCTTCTAACTTTCTTGATAGTTGTTTCAAACTCATTATAAATGCCCTTGACAAATGATTTGAATGTTGTAAACACATCACTCTTGTCCACTAGAAAGAATACCCATGTGTATCTAGTGAAATCATCCACAATCACAAATCCGTATTTGTTTCCATCAATGTTAGTGTATGTGGTTGGTCCAAACAAGTCCATGTGCATCAACTCAAATGCCTTAGATGTGCTCATCATGCTCTTCTTAGGATGTGTATTACCAACTTGCTTTCTGGTTTGACATGCACTATATAGCTTATCCTTCTCAAAAGTGACATCTTTCAAGCCTCTAACTAAGTCATGCTTGATCAACTTGTTCAATTGTTTCATTCCAACATGACCAAGCCTTCTATGCCATAACCAACCCATGCTAGACTTAGTGATCAAACATGTTGACAATTGAGGTTCTCTAGCATTGAAATCAATCAAGTATAGATTCTCATATCTAAATCCTTTGAATATCAAGTTAGATCCATCTACACTTATGATCTCTACATCATCTACACCAAATATGCACTTGAAACCAAGATCACATAATTGAGCTACCGACAATAGGTTGAAGTTCAAGCTCTCTACTAGTAGCACTTTGGAAATGCTCAAGTCATTGGATATTGCAATCTTACCAAGACCTTTGACCTTGCCTTTGCCATTGTCACCAAATATGATACTATCAATCCCATTGCTCTTATTTTCATTGATTGAATTGAACATTCTTGGATCACTGGTCATGTGTTGTGTGCACCCACTATCAAGCACCTAATGCCTTCCTCCGGCTTTATAATTGACCTACAAAAGAAGATCAATTCTTTTTAGGTACCTAAACTTACTTGGGTCCTTAAAGGTTAGTTACCAAGGTTTTTGGTACCCAAATAGCCTTTTTCTTTGGGCCCACAATTGGTGTACCAATGAACTTAGCTATTACACCATTTGCACCCTTAACAAGCATGTAACAAGAATCAAATTTGATTGAGGATACATTAGGTTGCTTGTTCTTGTTAGTCTTGCAATATTGCTCTATATGCCCAACTTGCTTGCATCTATTATAAAACCGACCATTGCCCTTCACAAAGCTAACTTTGGGAGTGACAAAGGCTGCCTTGCCTTTCTTGGGGGTATAGCCTAATCCCTCTTTGTTGAGAGAAAATCTTTGGCTACCCAAGCACTTTAGCAAGCGTGCATCTCCACCATAGGCATTGCCTAAGGCACGAGTGAGCTCATTCACCTCCTTCTTGAGGGTCTCATTTTCCACCATTAGTGAGGTATCACAAGTGGAACCATCACTCAAGGGTGAAGTGGAAGTAGAAGTGCTACAATAAGTGTTAGTGGGAGCAACTACAATGGACTTATAAGAAGATTCATCAATAAGATCATATGTTAGTCCCACATCACAAGACACGATCACTTGCTCCTTCTTGGCCTCCTCCTTCTTGACTTGCTCAATGAGAGAGGAGTGAGCTTTTTCAAGCTTAGAGTGAGCTTTGCTAAGCTTCTCATGGGCTTCCATTAGCCTCTTATGAGTGACATTGAGCTCATCAAGAGATTGCTCAAGAAATTTGACTTTCTTGTTCAATTCTTTGTACTCCTTTCTCTTCATCTCAAAGCAAGTGTGCACTGGCTCACACATGTCCATGAGCTCCTCCTTGGAGTACTCTTCGTCGTCATCATCACTCCTACAAGCATCACTTTCATATTCATCATCATCACTCACATCATAGGCTTTGCCATGAGGCATGTCGATGGAGTGTCGAAGATGGAGGGCTTGTTGTTGATGGCGATGCTTGCTAGTGCTTTCTTGATAGACTTCTTGCCATCATCACTAGAGTCATCACTATCCAAAGAGCCATCACTATCCCAAGTGACCACATAGCCTCCACCCTTCTTCTTCTTTTGAAAGGTCATCCTCTTCTCCTTCTTTTCCTTCTTTTCTTTCTTGTTCTTCTTGTGCTTCTTCTTTTCATCCTCATCATTGTCACTATTGTAGGGACAATCCGCTATAACGTGATCGGGGCTCTTGCAATTGTAGCATCTTCTCACATATTCTTTGCTTTTGGTGTGATCTCTTCTCTTTCTTGCACCATAGCCCTTCTTCTTCATGAATTTTCCCATCTTACGCACAAATAGAGCCATGGCTTCATCATCAATGTCACTAAGATCCTCATCATCACTTGATTCTTTCTTGGACTTGCCCTTGTTCTTGGATGATGGGCTAGCCTTGAATGCTACACTCTTCTTCTTGTCTTCGTCTTCCTTTTTGTCATCCTTGTCAACCCCCTCCCTTTCCACATGGTATGTCTCTTGTGTCATGACATCACCTAGTACTTGGTTAGGGGTAATCTCCTTCAATCCTCCTCTTATGATGAGCAATCTCAACATCTCAAATCTTGGAGGTAGGCATATCAAGAACCGATGAGAGACATCATCATCCTTGATCTTCTCTCCCAAAGCCTTCAAGTCATTTACAATCACTTGCAATTGATGGAATATTTCCGGAATGCTCTCATCATCCTTCATCTTGAAGCTTGTCAACTTATCCTTGAGAATGTAAAACTTGGCACTCTTCACCACCGGTGTGCCCTCATATGTTTCCTCCAATCTCCTCCACACCTCATTTGCTCTTTCACAATCCTTGATTTGCTCAAACACCTTGAAATCAATGGCATTGTATATGGTGTTGAGAGCCATTGTATTGCATTGCTTGTTGATCTTGTCTTGGTTGGTGGGATCATCGGGATCAATGATAGCAAAGTCATTCTCGGTCACCTCCCATACTTGATCATTGATTGAACCAAGATACATCCTTATCTTTCTCTTCCAATAATCATAGCATATGCCATCAAAGAACGGTGATTTGCCCCCCACATGGTTGAACACAACTTGAGCCATAATTTGACACCGAGGTTGTTAAGCCTTCAATCAAACGGTGACCACGGCTCTGATACCACTTGAAAGGTCCTAATATGGCTAGAGGGGGGTGAATAGCCTATTAAAAATCTACAAATCAACTAGAGCAATTTGATTAGTATAACAAATAGGGAAATGCAAACTTGCTCTAGCTCTACAAGGGTTGCAAGCCACCTATCCAACAATTCTAGTTGTTATGATCACTAGACACATAATTTGCTATGTTACTACTCACTAAGAGCTCTCACACTTGCTACACTAAAGAGCTCTACTAGATGAACTTAAAACAACAAAGCAAGCTCTCAATTCTAATTACACTAAAGAGCTTGCTATAACTAGTTTGCAAGAATATAAATGAGTGAGTAGGGTGATTATACCACCGTGTAGAGAAGTGAACCAATCATAAGATGAATACTTAATCAATCACTGGGAGAATACCAAAAGGACAAGAGACAACCAATTTTCTCCCGAGGTTCATGTGCTTGCCAACACGCTACGTCCCCGTTGTGTCGACCAACACTTGGTGGTTCGGCGGCTAAGAGGTGTTGCACGAACCTCGTCCACACAATAGGACACCGCAAGAATCTATCCACAAGTGAGGTAACTCAATGACACAAGCAATCTACTAGAGTTACATTTCCGCGCTCCGCCGGGGAAGGTACAGATCCCCTCACAATCACCGGAGATGGCCACGAACAATCACCAACTCGTGCCAATCCTCCTCCGTTGCTCCAAGTCGTCTAGGTGGTGGCAACCACCAAGAGCAACAAGCGAATCCCGCAGCGAAACACGAAAACTAAGTGCCTCTAGATGCAATCACTCAAGCAATACACTTGGATTATCTCCCAATCTCACAAAGATGATGAATCAATGATGGAGATGAGTGGGAAGGCTTTGGCTAAGCTCACAATGTTGCTATGTCAATACAAATGGCCAAGAGAGTGAGCTTGAGCCGGCCATGGGGCTTAAATAGAAGCCCCCACGAAATAGAGCCGTTGGCTCAATTATTGGGCTGACTGCGCATCGACCGGATGCGCTGCTCAAGAGCACCGGACGCACCGTTCGTGAATACCGGACGCGTCCGGTAGGTCGACCGGACGCGTCCGGTCTCTCCTAGATCGCCACGTGTCCAGTTCAAAGGAAAGTAGCCGTTGCTGTCCACACTTAATGTCGACCGGACGCTCAGACAGGACGCTGAAATAGAAATGATCGGACGGAGAGCCGCAGTGTCCGGCCGAGTCCAGAGAGTACCTGAGGCCGATCGGACGCGTCTGTTAGAAACTGACCGGACGCTGAGCCTCAGCGTCCGGTCGAGTCCAGTAAGCACCCACGGTCGACCGGACGCGTCCGGTCACTCCGGACCGGACGCTGCCAGCGTCCGATCAACTGTTTCACCGAATCAACGACTTTGCTGATTCACACCAGACGTGTCCGGTGTGGAGACCGGACGCGTCCGGTCGCTGAGTTCGTCGTTAATACCGGACGTGTCCGGTCACAATACCGGACGCGTCCGATCACTCTGTGACCAGCACGACTAACTCCTTTTCAGCTTTATCTTCTTCACCCTTGCTCAAATGTGCCAACCACCAAGTGTATCACATTGTGCACATGTGTTAGCATATTTTTACAAATATTTCCAAGGGTGTTAGCACTCCACTAGATACTAAATGCATATGCAATGAGTTAGAGCATCTAGTGGCACTTTGATAACCACATTTCGATATAAGTTTCACTCCTCTTAATAGTACGGCTATCGATCATAAATGTGATCACACTCGCTAAGTGTCTCGATCACTAAAATAAAATGGTTCCTACAATTTATACCTTTGCATTGGGCCTTTTATTTTTCTATTTCTTCTTTTCAAGTATACTTGATCATCACTATGGCATCACCATCATCATGTCATGATCTTTATTTGCTTCACCACTTGGAATGTGCTACCTATGTCATGATTACTTGATAAACTAGGTTAGCACTTAGGTTTCATCAATTCACCAAAATCAAACTAGAGCTTTCAGAATGTCCGCCACGCCGTCCATCTCCTCGAACTCGCCGGCCACCTACTCGCACAGCGCCGGCAGGCACAGGAATTAGGAGAGCGCCGCGGCGTTGCAGTTGAAGTACAGTACGCCGGCACTTCGAGCTCGCGGGCCACGACGACTAGCGGGGCGCAGAACAGGTCGAGGACGAGCGCGGCCACCGAGCACACCAGCAGCCTGTTCGGCTGGTGCTTTACGATAATTTCCAGCCGGAATAGTATTTTTCTCTCACATAAACCAGCCAGCAGTACTTCTCCACGAACAAGCAACGAACCAGCCCAGCCTGCCGAACAGGCTGCAGGCTCGAGACGGCCGCCCTGACGTGGGGCGCGTGCAGCTGCACGCCTGCACGACCTGCGAGATGAACTCCATGGGCCCGCGTGGTCCATCGGGGGCTCGACGGCGGAAGGCGGTGGATGCGAACTTCGAGGCCGGCGGCCGCCTCCTCCGTGCGATGTATGGACCTGCCCAAACATGCAAGCTGAATCACGATGGACCGATGGAGTCAGCGCCACCGCCGCCGCCTCCGGTGGCCTGGGACCCGCCTCCGAGGCTGCGCAAGGCGACGCCGTCGCCGACGGCATGCTGCGCGGCGGTGCCCACGACGAAGGAACCGCACGCGAACCGCGAGACCTGGAGCAGCAAAACCACACTCCGTTGACGGCGTCTTGGGCGCTAGGGTGCAGGCTTATCGTCGTGCAAGTCGCTGGCTCTAGGTGCAAATAGGGAAGTATCTTCTGTCCATATGTTTTACCACACGGTCTGCATGCAGAAATTAAAGTGACGTGATTAGGGGACTTTAAGCCACGTAATTAGGGGATCGGTTGATTAGATCCGTCTGAGCCGCAGGTGGGATCTGGTCAATACGAGCGGTGTGGAAGGCTCGAGTCGGATGTGTAGGTTGGGTCCAGCTATAAAATATCTTATTCTATAGCTATTTTAAGTTACGATAATTACTATTTTAATTTATGAGATTATAAAAACTCCTTACTAAGTGGTTTACTATAACATTGTGGTAAATATCCCTATGTGTTATAGAAACTCAACTATCATAAATATGTATTAATATTATCATAAATTAGTATATAAAATTATTGTAAATGGAGGTGGCTATAAGATAACTTATTTTGTAGCTGGCTACTGAATATACTCTCCCTCTATATATTGTATTCCCTTCTTGTATTATGTATGAAGGTTTGTATAGTGGAAATTAGTTTCTCTATTACATATTATGACTAGAATGCTATAGCTAGTGGTCAAAAGTCTTCTATTCTAGTACGTTATAATTTGTGACATCAATTTTGAATGTTTTAGCACCTTATTATATTTCATGACGGAAGGTGTAGGCGTTTGGAATCATTCACCGCACAGAGAAAGGCACGAAACTCTGATCCAATTAATCATACATAAAAGATAATAAGATTAATTAATAATAATAACAAAGAAAACATGAAGAAGAGATGGGAAAGATAGACAGGTGGACGATTGTGTGCGTGTGTGTGTGTATATATATATATATATATATATATATATATATATATATATATATATATATATATATATATATATATATATATATATATATATATATATATTCAGTATATTCAGTAGTCAGCTACAAAATAAGTTATTCTATAGTCACCTCCATTTATGATAATTTTATATACTAATTTATGATAATGTCAATACATATTTATGATAGTTGGGTTAACACATGGAAATATTTACCATAATGTTATAGTAAACCACTTAGTAAGGAGTTATTATAATCTCATAAATTAATATAGTAATTATCGTAACTCAAAGCGGCTACAGAATAAGTTATTTTATAGCTACAGGGAGCAGTTCTATATATATATATATATATATATATATATATATATATATATCTTTTCTGACAACATCTCTATATATTATATTATTATTATTGTTCTATATATCCTGGCGGGATACGATGTTACAGCAGCTCGGGTCCCCGCTCCATTTGCTTGCGGGCCGGCTGCCGCCACCTGCTCACCTCAGCTCTCAGGCACGTCCTGACCTGACCACATGCCCACAGCACAGGAGCACTCCTCTACATAGTATTTAGGGAATTTGGTGTCGACTTGCTTAATTACCTAGTAAGGTATATATAGTTTAATATAAAAAAAGGCAAATATATATATGTCATTGATTTCACCTACTAACTACATGAATCATCTTATGCAAGCAAAATTGTTTAAAACGCAGACATAAATTAATGTTATTTATTTATTTATTTACCTTGTATTTCAGGCGAAGTTGATGACACCTACTACTGATCAAGCGCGATGCAAATATGCAAAATCACTCGGTCACATCACATACCACGCATATATGTACGTACGTAGTGCGATAAATTGGGCATGCCATTTTCTAACTAACTCTAGTTTGCGCCATCTAAACTCGTGTTTGCAGGGGCTTTTTGTCAATAATGTTCCGATTAATAAAGCTCATGTCTTGTTCCAATTCCAATTAGTTGCTTTAAGCTTTCAGCCTTTTTTTTCATCACGTTGCTTGTGTTCTGGGCCAAGATTCCCGATTACCAACGTAGTGGCATTTTATTTTATAGCTCGGGATCCAACACCGGGAACACATGGGAAGCCTTTTTCTTTTTTTGCCGTCCAACTCTAGCTAGTAACGACATTATCCGCAAGCTGAAAAAGACCAGACGGTCCACCACGTTAAATGGGCCGTATCGTTTGGTTTATTTGCACCAAGGCATTTTTTCTGTTTTGATTTACATCTTATTGCATCGTGTTGTTATATGCTTAATGGTAGCAAGAATTGTAGGATTTCGGTAGTATTTGGAGAAGAACAGAGTCTAAGGTTGGGAAAGAACATACTTACAAGCAAGAGAGGAATTCAGTTTGTGACAGTAGTTATTCCTTATATTAAACCCTTGCAGGTTGCATTTCAGAGCTTATAAGCTGACTCTCACAGCTAGCACTTGGTCCTACAAATCCAAGCCCCAGATAAAATAATTACAAATCCAAGTCATTGGCAAATGAAGCCTAAGGAGGCTACAGAGCCTACAGTCGCTTACGCTTGTCCGCAGCCCGATCGCCACCTTAGTTGCTCGCTCTTCTGCTGCCGCTCGGATGATTTTGTCGACCGCGGCATGTAGGATCAGGTGGATGAAGAGCGAGGCCGCGGCTACCTTCACCGCGGTGTTGTGTGTTCCGTTATTTGAAGCCAAAGTGTCGACAGGGACGGATGTAGTGGTGGGGCGGGGGGCGCACTATGTGTTTGTTGAATAAGGAGAAAACCCGCAATGTGGTACAAAGTGTAGGATGGAACGAAGAAAGTTACTCACAGATGATTGCTACTGTGAATGTGGAGTCGTCGTCGGCTTGTCTCAGCTTCCGACGCCTCGCCTCCACGCCGATGAGTCCGGCCAGTAGCACCACTACTACAGGATGGCCTTATTGTCCCGGGCGGTAACGACCTTTAGTCCTGGCTACCGCGCCGGGACAACGATCCCGGGACTAAAGGTGGAACCTTCAGTCCCGGGTCATCGAGCCAGGACTAAAGAGAGACCTTTAGTCCCGGTTGGTGTTACCAACCGGGACTAAAGGCCCTCCAGCCGAGCAAACGTGGCCGCACCCTTTAGTCCCGGTTGGTAACCCCAACCGGGACTCAAGGTTCATTTTCTTTTTCTTTTTTTTGTTTAATTTGTTTTCAGTTCAGTTACACATATTTGTTTAATATATAATATGTTTTTATGTACGTATTCTACGCTGCTAATATAAATACACGCACGCATATAATTACATCTAATTCTCATCTCGAGCATTATTATATTCGAATAAAGTATGAAACTATATATATTATAGATATATATGTATATATACAACACTTTCATAATCTTATTCTCGAAAATAACGATATCAATAAACATTTAATTTATATCATTTATTCCTTAAGATCAAAGTAGAACTCGCCGTTGGGATTTAGCACTTTTTCTAGAAGAAATCCTGCTATTGACTCTTGAACTGCTTTCAGATGGTCTTTTTGCATGACTCTTTGTTTCAACCATTCAATCTTGCATTTGAAATAAAAGGAAAAGTATTAATATATATATATATATATATATATATATATATATATATTCATTTAAAAATAAATAAAAAATTGATATATATGTACTCTGAGGACATCTTCAGGAGTTCTTCTTATGTGTGTAGTGATAAATTCATAAATGTAGTATCCACACAAGTTATTACCTGGTTGCTGCCGCAAACACCACTGTACGAGAAGAAGATTATTCTCATCATCTCACACGTAAATTGAAGTACGATATAGTAATTATACACGTGGGGAAGTATATATAGTACAACTTACTGGTATTTCAACTACATTAAGTGGTGCCTTGCAATCCTTGCGGTGTTGCCGAATAAACTCTTTCCAAACCCTGTGCGATCAATAATGTACGATCGTTAATAAATTATGTCAAAGTCTATTCAATAATATTTGTGCGCGAGAGATCGAAATTACCCCTGGATAATGTCTATCATATCTTGGTATAGTGCCCGCTCTTTTCTCAACGAGTCCAAGATTACTAACCGACTTGAGTTTAACTCAATGACAATGAGTATCTAGTGAAACCTGCATTGGTTTATACACACACGTACATGCATATAAGTTGTATTGATATTACATAAAATGTATAGACTACATTATTATTAACACTTACTCAAAGTTGTACGGGAAAAGTATTGTTGTCTTGTCGTGCTGCTTCACGAAGAACCTCATGATATTCTTCTGTGCTTCAGATATCCACTGCTTCCTTGACAATAATATCGGTTTTGAATACGATATAAGGATCAATGAAGCCAACACTAGTGTCTTGTATTCTTTGGAGCTCTGACATCTGGAGTCTGTATATAAATATAAGTTACATGTGAGGATAATTATATACACGTACGCATGGAAGTGAGTTTATTAAATAAAAATAAGAATCACTTACAAACAAAAGCAGCTAATGATTGATTTGTCCAGATCGTCCATGTGGTATAGTTGATGCAATTCTTCAAAACTAATATGTAAGATGTCATCGCCATGGAAGTAATGATGGTCTCTAAATCTGACAAAGATCCACTCCTTACCCCTGCCACACGCCTGCATGTACCATTTGTTGAGCAAGTACATTTGCGTACCCAATTCATTCAGAGCCGCAGGGTTGTACAGACTTTTGCCAAATTTATAAGTCTTCTAGGTATCAACTTCTAGGTTCTGGATTGGAGCTTTGCCCATCAATTGATCCAAGGTTAAACTAGTTAGTTCAAAAAAAACATTAAGGTCTTGAACCGACACTTCTCCAGAGTTGTCTGGTCGATAGACTTCTATATTGGAACCATATTCATTAGCAACAACAAGATTTTGCATTGGTTGCTTCTGTTGTCCGAGCTGTGGGACATCCTTCCCTGATGCTCTTTTCCTTTTCTTATCTGCATCATGTGACTTCACGAGGGAGCGGTCATAGTCTGATAGTGGCGGAGGCTTACGAACTTCAAGCATCTTTTTCTTGTGAGCTTCGACCTTCTGCCTCAGCAGATCTCGTGGTATGTAAAAGTATGGCTTCTCCTTAAGCTTCGCTTGTCTCTGCTTTTGGATATCTATAAAAAATCTTTACTTTTTTATCTTCTTCAGCTGCTATTTGCTCATCAGTCTTTTCAGGAAGTATTTCTTGAGAAATAACTCTTTTTTCGGGGTCTTCTTTGCCGCCGGGACCTTAGACGTCTCTGTAGTGCGTTGCTGTGGAGGGGGTGGGGGCGGTGTTGGAGACCGGCGTGGAGGCGATGAGGCCGGTGTTGGAGACCTGGCGTGGAGGCGTTGGAGATCGTTGTGGAGGCGGTGGGGCTGGTGTAGGAGTTGGAGATCGTTGTGGAGGCGATGGGGCCGGTGTAGGAGTTGGAGATCGTCGTGGGGATGAAGTCGTCTCGCCCCCCGCGACGCTGTGATGAGATGGGGAATGAATGATTGGGCTAGGCTGAGGGGAGACCCTGCTACAAAAACAAGTTGTGAGTCAATTATTTTTGAAGCCAATATAAAATTAATGGAAAATAATATTTCATTCACTTTCATTCGTACCTAGGGTGAGGTAGGGGAAGCAGTGGCGCCCCAGGAATGATGATGAAGTGTTTGCGCCATTGAATAAATGTCTTCTCTGCTTCTCCTAGTGTCTTCTCCCTATCACCGCCTTCAATGTCAAGAGGAACATTGCTGTAACCTTTGAGCACTCTATCGACCGAGACGCTAGCATATCCAGGTTGAATAACTGACCCATGGATTCTTGGTGTCTTCGTTCGGTCTATTGGAGATACAACCCCGACAGCCACCATGATTGATGCATTATTACCATCTGGAATGTGCAGCTCACATGTTGTTAGAGGCTCGGTAATGTCATCAACAGGGAAGCGCAACCCAGCGTCATCTTGAATAACTGGCAGCTCCGTGGAAGCACAACTACTTTTCATCTGACCAACGGGGCTAATGGTGACTCCCGGTGTTGATTGCGATTGCATTTGACTCATTGCTAGCTGCACTTGCCTCTTGATCTCCTCCTGCATTCTTGCCTCAAGAGATTTTTCTCGTTCACGTGATTCAAGCAATGCTTGTCGTGACTCATTAACAAATTGCTCCAATACACGGATTCGGTCTGCCTCCTCATCCTTCTTTCTCTGGCGACTTCTGTAGGTATCCTTGTCTGCTGGGAATGCTTGTAGCCACAGAACCGCCCCATAGCCTCTTGTTCGACCACCGTGTTCGGGATTCTCTAGGGCATATGTCAATTCATCCTTCTCTCTGTTGGGCTTGAAAACACCACTATCAGCATTCTTCCCTAGCACGAGCTAGTCTTTGTGTTGCTCTCTTAATTTTTTGGCCGAAAATTAGCTTGCCAGTGTCTGGGACTAGGCTTCCCCCATGAGCGTAGAACCAATTCTTCGCGCATTGAGGTCAGTTCTTCTCTATTGTTTCAGGTATGATTCCATTGGCAGTAATCTCTGCTTCTAGGTTCTACCACTTGGGAATAGCACTCCTATAACCACCTAATCCCATGCGATGATGGTATTGCTTCTGTCGGGCATTCTGCTGATTCCTCATCACACGTTTCTCACTCTCTTGAGATGTCTTGTATTGTACGAAGTCATCCCAATGGGACTCCAACTTGACAAACGCCTTAGCATTGAAATCTGGCGTATCATTCTTCAAGATAAACTTTTTATACAATGTCTTCTTCCAACTCTGGAACAATGTTGCCATCTTCTTCATTGTCCAATCCCTCACTAGCTCCGTCAAAGCATCATCTGCTTGTAATGTGAAATGCTGAGTGATATCTCTCTAAGCTAGGTTCTTGTCACGATTAGATACAAAACTAACATTAGGAGCGGATATCTTCTGCTTCCATTCACGAGCACTAACTGGGATCCTATCCCTTACAGTGAACCCACATTGATTGACATATGTCTTAGCATGTGGTCCCAATGGTTTGCCGGTGTCGGTGTCGAATTCTGATATTATGAAATGGCCCTCTAATGGTTTTTTTGGCCCTCGGACTTTCCTACTCTTGCCGGTGGTTGATGTAGATCCAGAGACCGGCTACATGAGTAGAAACACAACGATTAACAACAAATATACGTACGCATGCATCTATAAGAGATGATAGATAATCGAATATACCTCGTCAGTATTTTCTTGCGCGACAATTTGTTGATCTTCAACCACTAGGATATTCAGGATATCCTCATAATCAGCAAAGTACTGACTCGTGTCATCTACATCCGCATTGATGCCGGCGTTGATAATATCCGCCATTATGTCATCATTCAAGTTATCATCCGGAGCAGCCATTTGTATCTTCAAGATAACACATAGATAGAATTACTATGGCACATAACATAAGTACATGTGATAACACATATAGAATTACTAAATCCAATTAAATATAATAACACATAATATTTCATAAGGATAAACAATAATAAGGTATAGGCTTTGGAATCGAATCAAAAACACTTTCGATCCAAAAACATGGAAATAAGTACATGTATATATACACATAGAATGATACAATTTTCTCTCTCTCTCAACACATAGAAATAAGTGCATATGTATATATCTCTAGATATGCATATGATAACACATAGAATGTCTCTCTAGATACAATTTTCTCTCTCTCTCTCAACACATGGAAATAAGTACATATGTATACATATAGAATCTCTCTCTAGATATGCATGTGATATAGATAGAATTACTAATAAAATATCCAAGTGATATATAGATACAATTACTAAAATAAAATATGCATGTGATATAGAGATAGAATTACTAATAAAATATGCATGTGTCAATTACTAAAACAAAATTAAATCTAACATATATATAGAGAGATAGAATATAATTACTAAATCCAATTAAATATAATAACACACATATATCTAGATAGAATTAATTACTAAATCTAATTAAACCTAACATATATACATAGATAGAATTACTAAATCAAAATTAAATCTAACACATATATAGAGAGAGATAGAATAATAGTTACTAAATATATCAAAAACTATAATAAAAAACTATCTAAATAAAGTACTAATTAAATTTTAATACATTTAAATCTAATTAACATATATAAAAAACTATCTAAAAAACTAACTAAAAAACTAAGAATAAACTACTAATTAAATTTTAATACATTTTAATCTAACATATATATCAAAAGCTATCTAAAAAGCTATCTAAATAAACTAGCCGAGAGCAGCTAGCTAGCAGGCTAGCTGGGGCGGATGGCGGGCCGGGCAGGGCGTGCTGGCCAGTCACGGGGCCGAGCTGAGCACCTCGCGCGAGGACGACTACGGCGGAGACGGCGAGATCGCGCGGCCGGGCGAGAGGGACGGCGATGGCATGGCGCAGCAGACGAGCTCGACGGCCGCCGGGCGGGGCTCGACGATGAGGCCGGGCGGGAAGCGATGCGGGCGGATTGGCGTGGCCGGGCCGGGGTAGACGACGACGACGGCGCGGCAGAGACGAGCTCGACACGGCCTGGCGCGGCAGAGACGAGATCGACGTGTAGATCGAAAAGTAGAAGATGAACAGAACAGGAACCGTTCGATATATATAGGCCGAGACCCTTTAGTCCCGACTGGTAACACCAACCGGGGCTAAATCTCCTTTAGTCCCGGCTGGTAAGCCGAACCGGGACTAAAGGTCCAACCCTTTAGTCCCGGCTCGACTTACCAGCCGGAGACTAAAGGAGCTTTAGTCCTAGTTGGTGTTACCAGCCGGGACTAAAGGTATTTTTGGGCGGACATTCCGTCCACCCTTTAGTCCTGGTTCCTGGCCTAGGCCGGGACTGAAGGCCTAAAAATTTTGTCAGCCCGCCAGAGTAATTGGAAAGGCCTGGGATTTTGATTTTGTTCTCCTTGTTTAATACTAGGTTAATCAATTAATTCTATAGCAACTTCAATACTTTGCAATATTTATTTTAAAAAATATTATTGATTAACTAATTATTTATTGTAAATAGGAAAAATTTGTAACCTAAAGTTTTTAATTTCTTTTATGAATATAGAATATAAATATTACTAATACTAAGTATTTTGTTAATCCAAAAATATATTTGTAACTTAAAATTAATAAAACTAATATTATTCGATAGGAAATTTATTATCACATTATTGTAACGTCAATGTTTCAATTTTTTCTCGGTTTTTGACCAAAATGACACAGAAATTTTTGTTGAACCTATAAAAATAAAGAAAATGTAGTATTTTTGTTCTACAACTTTTTCAAATGAAAAAATGGCCTATATAAGGATTGTAGATCTTGATGATTTGAACAAACTTAATATTCAAAACTTTTCAATTTGAGACAATCTAGGGTTCCGAAAACTAGTTTGTAGGCGTCGAAATTTAAAAATCACAAAATTGAACCATCTAAACTTTCTCAAATGGAAAGTTGATCAAAACAACAATTGTATATATTGATGAGCTGAACAAACTTGGTATTCAAAACGTTTCAATTTGAGACAATCTAGGGTTCCGAAAACTAGTTTGTAGGCGTCAAAATTTGAAAATCACAAATTTGAACCATCGAAACTATCTCAAATGGAAAGTTGACCAAAACAACAATTGTAGATCTTGATGATTTTAACAAACGTGGTATTCAAAACTTTTCAATTTGAAGTCATTTAGAGTTCATAATACTAGAGTCAAAGTGTTGTTTTTTCATTTGACCAAATTTGACTTGGTCAAACTTGCTCAAATGAGACACTAAATGACCTCAGATGAAAAAACTCTGAATACCAAGTTTGATCATCTCAGCAAGATCTACAATTGTTACATATCTCATTTTCCCATTTGAGAAAGTTTTATCAAACACTAGTCACAAATTCTTGAATCTCATATAGACTTTTCTAAAACTATGTCACACACTTGTGAAAATTGAACTACATTTTGTTTAAACTTTCTCAAATGAAAAATGGCCTATATAAGGATTGTAGATATTGATGAGCTGAACAAACTTGGTATTCAAAACTTTTCAATTGGAGACAATCTAGGGTTCCAAAAACTAGTTTGTAGGCATCAAAATTTAAAAATCACAAATTTGAACAATCTAAACTTTCTCAAATGGAAAGTTGACCAAAACAACAATTGTATATCTTGATGAGCTGAACAAACTTGGTATTCAAAACTTTTCAATTTGAGACAATCTAGGGTTTCGAAAACTAGTTTGTAGGCGTTGAAATTTAAAAATCACAAATTTGAACCATCCAAACTATCTCAAATGGAAAGTTGACCAAAACAACAATTGTAGATCTTAATGAGTTTAACAAACTTGGTATTCAAAACTTTTCAATTTGAAGTCATTTAGAGTTCATAATACTAGAGTCAAAGTGTTGTTTTTTTCATTTGACCAAATTTGACTTGGTCAAACTTGCTCAAATGAGACACTAAATGACCTCAGATGAAAAACTCTAAATACCAAGTTTGATCATCTCAGCAAGATCTACAATTGTTACATAGCTCATTTTCCCATTTAAGAAAGTTTTATCAAACACTAGTCACAAATTCTTGAATCTCATATAGACATTCTGAAACTATGTCACACACTTGTGAAATTTGAAACATATATTAAACATATTACAATGTGAAGTCATAACATATTATATAATATCCGTCTCTAAAACATAATATATTAAACATGCATCATTGTATCATGCGGGCACAACAGTGAATTTCTTCTTGACGTATGACCCTTGGTTATGATCTTGTCGTAACCATGGAGTGTCTTCATCATTTAACATGATGCTTGGATCTTTCTTCACTATGAAGGGTGGAATTCAGATATTTCTTTCATAATCTTCTGACATGTCTGACTTGTCTTCAATTCCCACTATATTTATTTTCCTAGAAAGAACTATGTGGCGCTTTGGCTCATTGATCATTGAGTTGATGTCTTTCGTTTTTTCCTCTCTTTGATTTTGTAGACATATCTTTCACATAGAACACCTGACTCACATCGGCAGCAAGGACGAATGGTTCGATCTTTGTACCCAATATTATTGAGGTCCACTGTTGTCATTCCATACTATTTGTCGACTGTTACCCCTCCTCCGGTCAGCTTCACCCATTGGCACCGGAACAAAGGGACTTTAAAATTAGGTGCGTAGTCTAGTTCCCATATCTCTTCTATACGGCCATAATATGTTTGTATATTCCCATTTGGATCTGTGCCATCTATGCGAACACCACTATTTTGATTGGTGCTCCTTTTATCTTGGGCAACTGTGTAAAATGTATTCCCATTTATCTCGTACCCTTGGTACGTGAGGATATGCCACGATGGTTGCCTAGCCAACAAATACAGTTGCTCATCAATATTGTCATCGCCTTGACATTCTTTTCACAACCAACCACTGAAACTTTCCATGTGCTGACGCCTAATCCAAGCTTCAGTCTTCCCTGGAAACTTGGATCGTAAGAACTCCTTATGTATCTCGATGTACGGATGCACCAATGACGAGTTCTGAAGAACTGTGTAGTGCGCTTTATTGAAATAATCGTCTTCCATGCCAATATATGTTTTCTTCCCTAAAGTTCCTTTACCACTGAGTCTCCCCTCGTGTCGCGATTCGGGAACGCCAATCGGGGCAAGGTCAGGAATAAAGTCAACACAGAACTCAATGACCTCCTCTAGTTCCATAGCCCTAGGCGATGCTTCCTTCAGGCTTAGAATGTACTTTCACATATTTCTTCAAGACTCCCATAAACCTCTCGAAGGGGAACATGTTATGTAAGAACACAGGTCCAAGAATACTAATCTCCTTCACCAAATGAACTAGGAGGTGTGTCATGATATTAAAGAAGGATGGAGGGAACACCGACTCAAAGCTGATAAGACATTGAACCACATCATTCTGTAGAGTAGCTAGTTCCATTGGATTGATTGCCTTCTGAGAAATTGCATTGAGGAATGCACATAGCTTCACGGTGGCTAGACGTACATGTGGAGGTAGAATTCCTCTTAAAGCAACTGGAAGCAATTGCGTCATAAGCACGTGGCAGTCATGGGACTTTAAGTTTAGGAATTTCTTCTCTGGCACATTTATTATACCCTTTATATTGGAGGAGAATCCCGATGGGACCTTGATGCTGCTTAGACATTCGAACATGCTATCCCTCTCTTCTTTGCTAAGCGTGTAGCTAGCAGGACTTAAATAATGACGTCCATCATCTGTCTTCTCTAGATGAAGGTTGTCTCGTTCTTTCATGCCCTGCAAGTCCTGGCGTGCTTCAAGTGAATCCTTTGGCTTCCCGTACACACCCATGAATCCTAACAGGTTCACATAAAGATTCTTTGTCAGGTGCATCACGTCGATTGCGTTATGGACCTCTAGGACTTGCCAATAGGGTAGCTCCCAAAAGATGGACTTCTTCTTTCACATGGGTACGTGTCCCTTAGCATCTTTGGGAACAGATTCGCTGCCTTATCCCTTTCCAAATACTACTTTCACATCCTTGACCATTGCTGAGTACATCTTCCCCGGTTCGGTTATGAGGCTTCTTCTGGTGGTCTGGCTTACCTTTAAAATGCTTACCTTTCTTTCTTACTTGGTGATTCAAAGGAAGGAATCGACGATGGCCAAGGTACACGACCTTTCGACATCTTTTCAAATATATACTATCAAGGTCATCAAAACAATGTGTGCATGCATTATATCCTTTGTTTGTCTGACCTGAAAGATTACTTAAAGTAGGCCAATCATTGATTGTTACGAACAACATTGCTCGTAGGTCAAAGTGTTCTTGTTTGTACTCATCCCAGACACGTACACCTGGTTTGTTCCATAAAACTAGAAGTTCTTCAACGTAATGGCTTCAGATAGACATCAATGTCGTTGCCAGGTTGCCTCGGACCTTGGATGAGGATCGACATCATAATGAACTTCCGCTTCATGCATAACCATGGAGGAAGGTTGTAGATACATAGAGTAACTGGCCAAGTGCTATGACTAGTGCTCTGCTCCCCAAAAGGATTCATACCATCTGTACTTAAGGCGAACCTTAAGTTTCTAGCCTCATTTGCAAACTCTGGAAATTCCCTGTCTATCGCTCTCCACTGGGACCCATCAGCTGGGTGTCTCAGCATATTGTCTACCTTACAGGTCTTCTTTATGCCACCGCAACAACTTTGCATGGTCTTTATTTCTGAACAAACGTTTTAAGCATGGTATTATAGGAGCATACCACATAACCTTGGTAGGGATTTTCTTTATAGGACGTTGTTCACCCTCGACGTCACCAGGATCATCGCGCCTGATCTTATACCGCGATGCTTTACATACCGGGCATTCATCCAAATTCTCGTATTCATTGCCATGGTAGAGGATGCAGTCATTAGGACATGCATGTATCTTCTAGATTTTTAATCCCAAAGGGCAGACAACCTTTTTTGCTTCGTACGTAGTGGTGGGCAATTCATTTGGCTTCGGAAGCATCTTCTTTATAAGGTTCAATAAATTCCCAAATGCCTTGTCGGATACACCATTCTTTGCCTTCACTGTAGCAATTCCAGTATTGTACCCAGCTTTTTTGCCCCTCTTCGGCCATCGGGTAGTAGCAACTTCCTATGATCCTCAAGCATGCGCTCGAACTTAACTTTCTCTTTTTCACTTTCGCATTCTTGTTGTGCATCACGAATGGCATCGCCAAGAGCATCACCGAGATCATCTTCTACTGCTACCTCTTCTTCATCTCCCCCCCATTGTAGTATCATCAAAGGCACCATACTGAGTAATAATGTCATCAATGTCTAAATCTTCTCCTTCACCTTCTTCCATCATGACCACGCTTTTCTCCATGCTTAGTCCAACATATATAGTTTGACATGAAACCTGACTTAAGCAAATGTGAATGAAGACTCATTGAGCTTGAATATTCCTTTAAATTCTTACATAGGGCACATGGACAGCACATGAAACCATCCCGCTTATTTGTCCTCGGCCACACCTAAGAAATAGTGCACGCTCCTCAATAAAGTCTTGGGAGCGGCGATCGGCATTGTACATCCAATAGCGTGACATAATTTGCATTACACGATAAATTATGAAAACCTTGAACATAATTAAGTATTTTATTACACAACATAGATGACACACACACGGTTGATTAATTAACTAAGCCTGGCTACAACGTAAGCAATCCCAACTATCACTAAATAAACTAAAACTACAATGCACTTAGTAACATAATTATTTCATGACCGTATGCAACTAAAACAGACACATCGTTCGTCTGTTGAATATCAATAAGCTTCTCCTGCTGGCTCACTGCCTCATCAGCAGCAGCCGCTACCTCAAGCGCACCTGAATTCTGCACGTATGTAGCATAATCTTCCTCCCAATACCAACCATCGCATCCATTGCTCTCCCACTGAAATTAAAGTCAAAAAATATTTAGTAAAAAATATTCAAGAAAAGCAGGTCAATTAGCCATAATAATCAAATGCATAAGAAACTCACATCGCGATCCGGGCACTTGTAGAAAACACGACCCTTGTTGGGTCCCTATCTCTTAACTCGGTACTCCATCACAATCTTCTGCTTACACTTGCCGCAGATAATGAGAGGGAGTTCTGGCCTCAATCGTTTCGCAACCGAACGAGAGGCCGAGGATCCGGTACCAGTTGTCATCTACTTTCTATACTTATTTTTGCAAACTAGTGTAAATTTCACATTTTCTAAAATAATATATTTAAACAAAACTAAAATTATTTATTTATCTAACTAAACCATGAAATATGTACTATGTATAATAGTAAAATACCAGACTATCAAGTGATTTTACTATTGTAAATTATCATGTGATTTTGAGCTAAAAATGACATAAAAATCATAATCAAATCCACCATATCAAGTTACTTTCTATACTTATTTTTGCAAACTATTGTAAATTTCTCATTTCTAAAGTAATATATTAAAAAAAATAAATTTTTTATTTATCTAACTAAACCATGAAATGTACTACATATACTAGCAATACTAAACTATCAAGTGATTTTGATTAACTAATTTAACTTTTGTTTATCCAAACATATATGCAAATTATCATGTGATTTTGAGCTAAAAATGACATAAAATCATAATAAAGTCCAACATATAAAGTTACACATGCATCTACATCGCAAAATGAGATAAGCTACTGATAAAACATAAGCGGATTAAGTTTGTTACCTCCAAAATCGAAGAGCAACACCAATGGAGGGGGAGAGAGCAAGAACAACAGCAAACTGAAGAACAGAGGCAGTGAGTTTGAATGGAATGGCTCGGGCTCGAGGAGAAAGAAATAAGCTGATCTATAGGCCGGGATAATTAATCCCGGTTAGGGGGCCAAACCGGGACTAAAGATTAATCTTTATTCCCGGGGCATCACCCAAACCGGGACAACCCGGTTGGTAATACCAGCCGGGACTAAAGATCCCTGCCCCACGGACGACCGTTGGGCAGGAACCTTTAGTTTCGGTTGGTATTACCAACCGGGACTAAAGGAACATTTAGTCCCGGGGGTAAAAAAATGCCGAGGCTAATGCCAAATTAGAACATCGTTCTAAAGTCTGTTCTCTAGTAGTGCACAATCATCGAAGCAGCGGTGACCATAGTAGGAAGTCCTCCTCTGGGGTCGTCGCGCAGCGATCCGCTCGGCCAGTTGGCTCCGTTGATGTTGTTAACAACCTGCTACTGAATTAAGTTTTTGATAATGGATATTTTGTGTTATGTTTTCCATGCTTATATTGTTTAGAGTTCAAGGGCAGATCGCCCTGTTCGTGCTTATATTTTCTTCATTAAGTTGCTTTGATGTATGAATTAAATTTGTTCTAGAGGTGGTATATTTGTATTATGACGGTTTGTATATAGTGGAAGTTAGTTTCTTTACGATACATATAACTGTAATATGCTATAGCTAGCGGCCAAAAAGTCTTGTATTCTATGTTATATAAGTTGTGACATCAATTTTGAATGTTTTAGTACTTTATATTTGAGGGCGGATGAGGTAGATGTTTGGAGCCATTCACCGCACAGAAAAAGGCACGAAACCGTGATCCAATTAATCATAAAAGATAAGATTAATAAGCAAAAAAAATGAAGAAGAAGAAGAAGAAGAGATGGAAATAAGAAAAACACAATTCACCTTCTCATGCGTGCTGCAACTAGGTGATGGGCCAGTAGGATGGACATGGACTGATGATACTGATACTGATAGGCAGGTGGCTCAGGCAGTCGGATGTTGGAACGATCGTGAGCTAGTGGGCTGATGACGATGCAAAGCCTCACGGTCGTGGGCTTGTGGCGTCGGTCGAAAACAACAGCCTTCTCTGGGCCACGGCCCACAGCCAAAGCACCAGGTGATGATGGCAATGGACTGAAACTGAATATTGCATTGCACACGCCTTGCGTTGCTTGTACTTCTACTTCTACTTCTATATACTGCAGTGGCGACACCTGGACGATTCGCGTGTGCAAGTAGTACGGGGTAGGTATCCAAGTAGTACGGAGTAGGTATCCAAGTAGTACGGAGTAGGTATCTCTCTATTCTATACAGGGCGGAATACGATGTTACTACTACTTTACTACTAGTATGGCAGGCATTTGCTTTGGTTGTACGATGACCACCGACCTCCTCTTTTTTTATGTATGAATTCTTGTAGGCCGGCCGCCAAATGAGGTCAAATGAGTCCAGTGTGCGTTCAAACAGACAGACACCGAGTACTTTACTGACCTACCTGTGATTAATTAGATTAGATCCAGAATCCAGGGCTTAATTGATTCATTAAGCAAGTAAGTAACCTCAGCAGCTCGGGTCCCCACTCCACTATCCTGCCGCCGGGTGCCGTACGAAAAAACATCGACTGCTAGAGAAAACTACTGATAAAAAGAAAGGGAAAAAAAGTCTTCTCTTCTCCTAACGATAACAACAATCCACGCTTGGCCGGTTGCACGGTTCTGGCCACTTTGGTGGGATGAGCGACTCGTTAATCTCCGTTGCGCAAATGTCAAATAGGGATTTCAGAGGACCAGGTGCATTAAATATCCGTCCGTGACAAATTACCTATTACTAGATAAAATTTTATACACGTCAACATGATTTTCTGTTCATATCTACATCAGTCGGTAGTGTTATTCTAAACGTTGAACGGTAAATAGTTAATCACTTGCTTGTAGTTATTATTCGGGTAAAACTGTCACTTCAACAGGCAAACCGGCTATTTAAATAGGATAAACGACCGATTAAATGAAAATGGTGTACAACCGGGTAGAGTTTAAACGGTGTGTAAATGAGCTAAACGACCAATTAGGCGAACGGTGTCCGTCGGATACGATACTCACATGTATCCGCACCCATAAGTTAGATTATGGCTACAATACAATAATTATTTGTATTTTTTTGCACTAGCGAGTAATGACATATCCGCATTTGTACCGACAGATCAAATTGTATACCCCGTGGATGAAATTTTGTATCCACACCCATACTCATCGGGCACCCATGTGTAGCCGTGTCGGATCACCATTTCTAATGTCAAATGATAATGGTGGAGTAGTAGCAAATGTCAAACTAAGGGTCCCTTGCCATGGCTTCGGCTCATTGCGGCTCTTGCTGCGGAACTATGCCAAACAACCCATTAAAAAATGACTCATTGTAAGGAGTTTAGGGGATCCGGAGCCGTTTTTTATTAGGACCTAGAGCAGCAAAAACGTGGCATCTCACGGTTTCTCACAATTTTGACAAATTTTACAAGCCTGTTCGGGAGGCCGTAAACGATCGTGGATTATTTACTGCTGGCTGGTTTGGTGTGAGAGAAAAACACTGTTCCTGGCTGAAAATTTACGATCGTTTACGAGCAAGCGAACAGGCTGACATCACATGAATGATTTTTTTCAAACATTTTTTTTAAACGACTTTAGATCCACTAGGGAAGCTACTCGACAAAAGGAGACGAAGTCCTTTTAGGAGGAACCAAAACGCTAGCAAACTATTGAAAGTGTAGCTACGGGTCACTTGGTTAGTTTGGAGTATTACAAGTTTGTTCTCATTCGAAATCTAAATTATTGATTCGAATGAGTTTGGGGGTCAACCAGCAGATAGATAGAAAAAGCAAAATTCGCAAAGATTGGATTGGTGCCAACTTGCCGAGTGCCGACTCCTGTGCTGTGCATCCGTTCATGTCCACGTTTTATGACCCCGGATGGAGGAAATAGAAAACACGTTCTTTGGGGAGAGTACGTACTTAATTACTTATTATGACTTTTACAAGGAACAGAGACCTTGGTTGTGTGTGCTGCCCTGTTCGCTTATGCTGAAATGTTGTGAGAGGAAAACACTGTTCCATGTCTGAAAAGTAGCTCAAGCGAACATAACCATCCATGCTCACACTCACACAATAGTGTTAACCAGCACAAAACAAACTACATGGGGTACTCCAACAACAGTCAGTTCATTTAACACCCCAGTACTACAGCATACAGCTGCAGCTGAACTGCATTGTCGCATTACAAAACAAGCATACATTCCAGAGGACAGAGCAGAGCCAGCCCACATGATCTGTGAATCCGTGCATAGTGACAGCAAAGATTCCGCCACAACGCCAAAGCTGAGAGGAGCCACGCCACACGCCAGCTACAACTTCCTCCAAAAAGCTGTGCCTGAGCCTGCCAAAGTGACAACAAAAACCTCCCCAGCTCACACACACACTACCACCAGCTTCTCCGTCTTCACCCTTCATCATGGATCCTGTGAACAAAACAAACAAACAAAGGCTGAACAAGTGAACATCCCAGCCAGAGACGCCACAGCTGCTCCCTGTCTTCTCTTCTCCAGCCAATCAAGAAACACACCTTGGTTTTGTTGCCATCTCCACAAGCAGCAAGAGTTCTGGTGTCACCTTGCTTCTGTTTCTTTTCTCTTCCACCAGCAAAATACACCTACAAGTTCCAGCAGTCCAGCTGGGAAACACTACAAATCCATTCTGTCTGCCATCCTTGGCCTCACCTTAGTAAGAGTTCTGGTGTCACCTTACTCCTTGTAGGATGCAACAAGGTATCACTCACGTGTGTGCAGGTCTAGCTAATTTATAGCTTGCTACTAGATGGAGTACATACATATGCTTGTGAATGCAGCAAGTTCTACTAGTCATCTACTACCCCTGCTACTCAAGGTTGCTTCTCATTTCAGCACCATACCATGTTGCCTTAAATAAAGGGATTGCACATGTGCACCAAATTTGAACTTTTCAAGTGGCAATCACATCTCAATTCATATACTACCAAGTACAAATCTTATATCACTTCTCACATGCTCCTCATCATTTCCAACATGAAAACTGAACATGCAGCAACGAAGTGCAAACCCAAAAGAACACCGGCCTAAAGCTTTTAGCTAGCTCACACATTGATCCTTAGCACAAACTGTTCATGCCCTCTCGTCTTATGAGTTATGCAATCTTTTTGAGGAAACGACTGAAATCTAGACTACTTTGAGAATCAGATGATACATGCTACAGCATGACTGTACAAAGCAAAACAAAGAGAATGGATCTCCATAGGTTCATCTTTCATATTTCAATATCAGTAACAGTGATAAGTAAGGAGAATTTTGTAACAAGTGCCAATTGACTCAACGAATAGATGAATGCATCTATCTTCCTTTGTAGATCATCTAGCTCCTCATGACAGCTCTACATGAAGCTTACAACATTTCCAACCAACTTGACGATTGAAGACCAAGCCAGAATACTACCAGTGAAAAAGATAAGCTTTTAAATTGTTTCAAATGGAGCTGTCTTCAATCTTTCTGTTTAGCTCACATTTATTTGTACACTACCCATACTTACATTGTATCTTTTCTTAGTTGATAGTCTAGGTCCCCACTAACAGCTCTAGATGAACCTTTACAATATTCAAAACTAACTTAAGGATCAAGCCAGAAGACTACCAGAGAAAAGAAAATCAGCAAGTTTGGAAAGTTTCTAACAGAGCATTTCTTGAATTCCTCTGTTTAAGTCTATTTATTTTGCCAACTGGTCATTGTTAGCTAAATTGTTGCATAGTTTAGTTAAGATTATGTTCACCGTCATCTAGAGTCAGGGTGCAGGTTGAGCGTGGCCAAGGCGTGCTTGGGTCCACGAACACAACTTGGTGGAGTCAGTTTGTCTAGCGCCATGTTGTGCGCTGCAGCACGTGGTGCACGCCGTGTTGAAAACGGCCTCGCGCACGGTGTTCGGCATGGCGCGGGATACGCGGAGCTTGTTCCGTGATCTCATTGTATCCGAGTATAAATACAAACAAAGACGGTCAGTTGGAGCTGCGATACAGCAGCATATTTCTTGCGTGTCTGTTATTTCATTTGCATCTGGCGTTTGCCCTCGCCGCGGTGACCGTGTCCCCGGCGAGCCACCATAGCTGAGCGCGCACTCAAGCTCCAGGATCAAGCCTGGTTCCAACACGTGGTATTCAGAGCCGAAGGTTGTCGAGGAGGAGGCGTGTGGCGGCGGTGAGAAGGTGTAGAGGCAGATCGAAGAAGAAGGAGCCGAGAACAATCGCCGTGCTAGATGGGAACGTCAAGCGAGAAGGAGTCCATGGACCGGGCATTCAATCAGGCCGCTGGCAACTTGGTGTGGCCGATGCTTACCCGGACCAATTATCAAGAATGGTCCTCGCATATCCAGTGCAATCTGGAGGGCATGTTTCTTTGGGATGCGATCGATCCCGGTGACAAATCAGAGAGGCGCCGAGATCGGTTGGCCCTCGGGGCCATGCTGCGCGGCGTGCCTCAGGAGATGCACTCGATGCTCCTGAACAAGAAGACTGTGAAGGAGGCATGGGAGGCGATCAAGACGATGCGTCTTGGTGCAGATCGCGTTAAAGAAGTTAATGCTCAGAAGCTCCTGGCTGAGTTTGAGGCTATCTCATTCAAGCCCGGGGAGACGATTGACGATTTCGCCATAAGGATCACCAAGCTGGCAACCGATCTGAAGGGTCTTGGAGACACCAGCGTTGATGATTCACGAGTTGTGAAGAAGTTCCTTCGTGTTATACCGTCGCGATACAATCAAGTGGCGGTGGCAATCGAGATGTTCAGCGACCTCAAGACGCTCACCATCGAGGAACTCATCAGCCGACTACGGGCGGCTGAAGACAGATTTGAGTCCTCGGTGGAGCAAGTCGTGGACAAGATGCCCAAACTCATGTTAACCGAGGAAGAGTGGGCAGCGAGGAGCAAGAGTCGTGCTGGGACAGATTTCTCATCTGGATTGAGCAACAGGGGCAAAGGTCGTTTTGTTAAGAAGGAGAAGCTTAGGGGACGCGCCGGCAGCGATGGGCGTGACTCCGGGAATAGACTCACGTCGATGGGAACACCACGGCGGAAGGGGCGTTGCCGCAAGTGCAACATCTATGGGCATTTCGAAAAGGAGTGCAAGACGAAGATGGATGGGGAGGAGCGTCAGGAGGCTGCACATCATGCCGCTGGTGAGCAGGAAGGCGCACTCCTGGTGGCTCAGGTTCGCAACGTCGTGCGGATGACCACGCCAAGGACGCAGCATGTGTTCCTCAACCAGGAACGCGTGTTCCCGGCGGAACATGAAGAAGGCGCATGGGTACTCGACACGGGCGCCACGAATCACATGACGGGGTGCCGTGACGCGCTGGCAACTCTAGACGACTCGGTCCGAGGCGCGGTGAGATTCGGCGATGGATCGACGGTGGAGATCCACGGGCTCGGCGCCGTGGCTCTCGCGGGAAGGAACAGCGATCATCGTGTACTCACGGAGGTATACTACATTCCTTCTCTCAAATGTAACATTATAAGTCTCGGTCAGCTGGAAGAAGGAGGATGTCGTGTCGAGATTGATCATGGCGTTATGACTGTATTTGAGCGACGCAAGCAAGGGACAGACCAGCTCGGTGTCTTGATTCGTGCTGAGAGGAGGAATCGCCTATATACTTTGAAGGTGAAGGTGACCTCGCCTGTCTGTTTGCTATCCAAGATGGACGAAGAAGCATGGCTGTGGCACGCACGCTATGGGCATCTGAACTTCAGATCACTTCATGATCTCGGTGCCAAGGAGATGGTGGTGGGCATTCCACTGATCAGGAGGGCAGAACAGGTCTGTGACGGTTGTGCTCTGGGGAAGCAACATAGAAAACCATTTCCTAGAGCATCTGAATATCGTGCAAATACTGGACTTGAATTGGTGCATAGTGATCTGTGTGGACAGATAACACCACCCACCCCGGGTGGGAAGGCTTACTTTCTGTTAATTGTAGATGATCACAGCCGATTCATGTGGCTGGAATTGCTAGCAACCAAGGATGAAGCCCTGACCTAGTTTCAAGAAGTTCAAAATTGCAGCAGAAGTGGAGTCTGGAAAACGACTCAAGGCTCTCAGAACTGACCGTGGAGGAGAATTCAACTCACGGGCATTCTCGGTGTTCTGCAGTGAGCAACGGAATCCGGCACAATACCACTACAGCTTATACCCCTCAACAGAACGGTGTTGTCGAGCGACGGAATCAAACCGTAGTTGAGATGGCTCGGTGCATGCTGAAGAGTATGAATGTGCCTAGGGAAATTTTGGGGTGAAGCCGGTGAGAACTGCTGTTTATTTGTTGAACCGTTCACCTACAAAGAGCTTCGGAAGGCAAAACTCCGTTTGAAGTTTGGTATGGGCGCAAGCCTAGTGTTCGGCATTTACGTACTTTCGGGTGTAAGGTGTTTGCAAAGAGAACAGCGCCGGGTAATAAGCCAAACTTGCAGATCGGTCAGTTCCAGGCGTGTTCTTGGGCTATGAGCCCGGAACCAAAGGTTATCAGGGTCTATGATCCGATCCATGACAAGCTACTCGTGACCAGGGATGTGATCTTCGATGAAAAACAACCATGGAATTGGGTGGAGAGAGCTGGCAGGGAGACAGGTGCGGTTTGGCACCGGAGTTTTTCAGTCGAGCAAACTGACGAGTTTCAGGACACTGTTCATGATCCGATAGTACAGTCGGGACCGGCTACTGATTCAGAAATTGCAGACGTCGAGCCCAATTCACCTGCAGTTTCAATTCCATCTGGTGGAGGAGCATCGACAGCATCAGCCACACACCCCTGGATCGTCAGTAGGGATCCACGCAGCAGATTCAGTGGGCTACCCCACCAACAGATGCATCAGAAGGTACTAATGAAGCACCAAGAAGATACAGGACTTTGCCTGATCTGTTTGACAGCACCGATGAAGTTCAGAATTTTGAATATTCAGGGTTGTGTCTTATGGCTTCTGAGGAACCAGCTACAGTGGAAGATGCACTATCAGAACCATGTTGGAGAGAGGCTATGGAGTCTGAAATGAAGGCGATAAAGGACAATCAGACTTGGATTGTCACTGACCTACCATCCAAACAAAAGGCAATTGGCCTCAAGTGGGTGTTTAAGGTCAAAAAGGATCCAGAAGGGAATGTGGTGAAACACAAGGCACGATTAGTGGCTAAGGGCTATGCACAGCGTCCTGGAGTGGACTTCGAGGAAGTTTTTGCACCGGTTGCAAGAATTGAGACAGTGAGGGTGCTATTGGCACTAGCAGCACAGAGTGGATGGGAGGTACACCATATGGATGTCAAGTCGGCATTCTTGAATGGAGATCTCGCTGAAACTGTATTTGTTCAGCAACCTCCTGGTTTCAATGTTGGCAACAAAGGAAAAGTGCTTAAATTGAAGAAAGCACTCTATGGGCTTAAGCAGGCACCTAGGGCCTGGAATGCCAAACTCGATAAGGAGCTGATCTCTCTGGGATTTGTGAAGAGCAAACTCGAGCATGCAGTTTACAGGAGGCAAAACAAAAACTCATTTTTGCTTGTGGGGGTGTATGTTGATGATTTGATCATCTCAGGGCCAAGTGTTAATGACATAAGGCAGTTCAAGATGGAGATGAAGAAAAATTCAGCATGAGTGATCTCGGGCTTCTCAGTTACTATCTTGGGATAGAGGTGAAGCAAGATGGAGATGGAATCACCTTGAGTCAAAATGCTTATGCAGTCAAGATTCTAGAATCTGCTGGGATGTTGAAGTGTAATCCTTGTGCAACACCCATGGAAGCAAGGCTCAAGCTAAGCAAGAAGTTAGAGGATGAGGTGATAGAACCAACTGCATACAGGAGTGTTATTGGTAGTCTCAGATACTTGGTCAACACCAGGCCAGATCTAGCATTTGCTGTTGGTGTTGTCAGCAGGTTTATGGAGGCTCCAAGCAAGGACCATTGGGCTGCTGTAAAGCACATACTCAGGTATCTGAAAGGCACAATCAGTTTTGGATGCAAGTATGGGCGAGGCACTGAACTGAAACCTTTCCTGATAGGGTTCAGTGACAGTGACTTTGCTGGTGATTCAGAGGACAGGAAGAGTACTACAGGTGTGGTATATTTTCTTGGGAAGAATTTGGTGACTTGGGCATCTCAAAAGCAAAAGATTGTGGCACTTTCATCGTGTGAGGCAGAATATGTGGCAGGTGCAGCAGCTGCTTGTCAAGGAATATGGCTCAGTCGACTTGTGGGTGACCTGATGGGAACAAAGGAGACGCCGGTAAAGCTTCTCATGGACAACATGTCTGCAATTGCACTAAGCAAGAACCCGGTGCATCACGATAGAAGCAAGCATATAGATACTAAGTATCATTTTCTGCGTGAGTGCATTGAAGAAGGGAAGGTGGAGGTGGAACATGTAGGCACTGCAAACCAGTTGGCCGACATCTTCACGAAGTCGCTTGGGCGAGTCAGATTTGTGGAGCTGAGGAAGACATTGGGTGTCGTCGAGGTGCAACAAGTTTAGGGGGTGTTTTGTTAGCTAAATTGTTGCATAGTTTAGTTAAGATTATGTTCACCGTCATCTAGAGTCAGGGTGCAGGTTGAGCGTGGCCAAGGCGTGCTTGGGTCCACGAACACAACTTGGTGGAGTCAGTTTGTCTAGCGCCATGTTGTGCGCTGCAGCACGTGGTGCACGCCGTGTTGAAACGGCCTCGCGCACGGTGTTCGGCATGGCGCGGGATACGCGGAGCTTGTTCCGTGATCTCATTGTATCCGAGTATAAATACAAACAAAGACGGTCAGTTGGAGCTGCGATACAGCAGCATATTTCTTGCGTGTCTGTTATTTCATTTGCATCTGGCGTTTGCCCTCGCCGCGGTGACCGTGTCCCCGGCGAGCCACCATAGCTGAGCGCGCACTCAAGCTCCAGGATCAAGCCTGGTTCCAACAGTCATAACCAATAGAACAAGGAACCTGATAAAAGTCAGCATTAACAAATTCTAGAACTGGTAGTACTGTCAGACCATAAAAACACATAATTAGAAATTAAGTTGTTTCCCAAACAATAACAAAGAAATGAATGCTGCCTGAAAACATACACAGCGGATGTAAACACAATTGTCCATGAAATCTATGATCACAATCAGACTAATTACCACAGCACTAGACAAGTGAACATTTACATCACTACATCATCTTCGCAGTCATCTAAACATCAAATGGAGAAGAAAAAGAAATGAAATGAAATTCCAACTGGATGAATGAATTTCCCCAACACAGCATATCACGATATGCAATGAATGTTACCTCAGCTTTATTGCCAAACCCATTTCCTCTTGAATACAGCAACCCAAGAAAAAAAAATAACAGGGGATTCCAAATCCAATATGGCAAACATTTCTCCTCCATTGCTTGCTTGGAGATGAAAGGAACTCCCCGCATATGAACATCGGCAACTATGAACATGAACAATAGCCTCCCATTCCTCGCAGTACAAAACTTAAGCTTCCGAACAAACCCACCAAAAGAATGTGCTGAATCCTCATTGAGCAGAATCTGGGCTCTGAAATTAGTGGCTAGCATTGCCCTCGCTGATATAGAAAATTTGCCGCCGTCAAACAACCAATGGACAATCTTGGCTCTAGCCAACATCATCAAGTCTTCTTGTTAGCAGAAGTATCCAGCAAATCGAAAAATCCACTATGCAGCATAATTGTTCTCAATCACCGGTTGTGTCCGCGTCCCCAACGCCACAGGCGCCTGCGTCCGCCCAACCTGCGCCATCCGCAATGTCTCCCCAACCTCCGCATTCCGCTCCATGAGCTGAAGTTTCTTATCCCTTTTGTACCTCACCAAGCACAGCAGAAGCGCAGCCAACAGCCCCAACGCTGCAGCACCCCCAACCACGCCGACAGCAATCTTCCACGCGTCTGAGCTCCCCTTCTTACCACCTCCCTCAGTCGGTATCGGCGGAGCAATCGCGCCAGCTGGAGGTGGAGCCGGAGCTGGAGCTGGAGCTGGAGCAATCTCACTGGAATTCACGACAATTGAAACGTGCCCTTGCCGAGACGTCGTGCACACATTGGTTCCCTCCAGGTCCCGGAACTGCGGCACGCCATCCAAATCGAACACCACGCACCGCGGCGTCACACCACCTGCCGGCACCGCCCGGACACCGCCGAACGCCACAGAGATCGGTCCCCCCGACGCGACGATGCTGAGCTCCGGCAGCCCCACGGCCGACAGGTTGGCCGCGTCGTAGGCGAGCAGCCCCAGCACGGGCGCGAGGTAGGTGTACCCGGCGGGGAGCGGGTAGTAGCGGTCGGACCAGTTGCCGAGGTCGTGGTACACGAGCACCACCCGCTCGACGTGCGGCTGCACGACGACGCCCGGCGGGAGCGCGAACTGGAAGTAGCCCGCGAAGCTCCTCCGGCGGAGGCTGCCGCTCCGCAGGCGCAGCGCGGACGCCGCAATGCCCGTGAGGTTGCCCGGCACGGTGGCGTTGTAGACAATGCCGGTGCGCGGGCGCGCTGACAGCGCACGGAACGCGTAGTCCTGCAGCGCCGCGTCGAGGGCCCTCGCGGGCGACGGCGGCTGCGCCGCCACTGGTGGGGTGGCGGTGGTAAGGAGGAGCAGCAGCAGCTGGAGGAGGCGGGCGCAGCAGATCAAGAAGCCCATGTCAGTTGGTGGCGGAGCAGAGCAGCCGCCGGAGCTGGGCAAGTGGAGTCAGGACGCCTTCCTCATCCGTGGCTGGCACGCGTCCAAGAACGTTCGCCTGCTCTTAATCGAGGGGAACAAGGACGGGATTTGGGGCGGAGAGGGAAGGCTGGGATCCTCTGCACGGACGGGCATTTACGCCGCCTCGGCAGTGACGCGGCTCGGAGCGGTGCGGTCCAAAAAAGCAGGTGGTTTTGAGGGAGCGAGGAGGGCGGCAATGGCGATGGAAGCGAGTAGGACAGGTGGAACGGAGTCAGGACAGGACAGGACCGAGTCCTCCAAGAAGTGGAGTGGTGGGCAGGGCGGCGACGAGGACGACGGCAACGAATCGGGCCGCCCGACCCAGATGAAAAAGATACGGAAATTGGGAGGCGGCGAACGCGAACGCTCTCAATCTTGCGGAATACGAGTGGGGGAGACGGGAGAGTGGATGCCACAGGAATTCGGAATGCGGGGGCGAGGAGGAGTAATACGCCCCCACGAATGATTGCGACGCGGAGGGGTTTGGGGATTGAAGAACAACTGGAGAACAGTGTGTCTGAGTCTGAGGTCTTCGAGAAGATTTCTCTGTACATGGGGTTTTAATGGGAATAAATACGTGCTTTTTTTTTTTCCCTCCAGGGGCTTAACTGGAAACGCAGTTTGCGCCAGCAATTCTCCCGGGAATAAAAGACGCGGGCTTACAGATGGCAAGGCACGTGGAGTTACCGATTTGCCCCTGGGTGGCGGAGGATTACCGTTCCTGCTCACTGGAAAGCGGGTCTGCGAATACCGAAGGGGGCGTTTGTCCGTGTGCGTGAGGGGAGCGTGCCGTTTGGATATTCAACATCCGATATCGTATCCGTATATGAATACTCAAATCGCATATTTATGATGTTAATATCTAATCGTAGCATATCCGACATGGTTGACATTATCCGTATTTAAATTCGAATCCGGACAGAAATATTAAAACAAATGTGATATCAGTGATATCCATTCATATCCGATCCGTTTTCATCCCTCGTCACTTTGGATTCTTAGGGAGGTGGGGTGGGGGGGGGGGGGGGGGGGGAGGGGGGGCTTTTTGCATGTCGAATGAAAGCTTCTCTGGGAGAGGTGTGGTCCGAGTGGTATGAGCAGCTTGATGACATGTGGGCCCGTGTCCGTGCCACCTGAGAGGCTTGCCACGTTCAGGCAGCAATTCTTCTGTTGGGTACTCATGCGACGCGGCAAGCTCACAGGTCAGAAGCCACATGGCGCTCACAAGAAGTGAGTGTATCTCTTTCCCTGGCTAGTGGGACCATACAAATGTGGCACACTGGACAGTGAGCGCTCATGAGTCATGAGTACTTGTTGGCGGTCTTTATTACTAACGTATGGATTTCGTCCGTGCTTGGACTGAACAGGACTAACAACGATCTATAACAGCAAAAATCCTCGTGTGGATTTTCTCAGTTCATTTGTTTTAGATTAGTTGGGTCTAGTTACTAGTTGATATAAGAATTAGCTGGGGTTAGCCAGCAGTGCCGGCCCTAGGGATAGGGCACAAGGTGCGACGGTCGAGGGCCCAAGCGAAGGAAGGGTCCAAGTCCAGGTATACAAACCCCTAGGTCTTATAGTCCATTAGATATTAGCAAACTAATGAGAAGAGAGACATAGAACTGGCAAAATGGCTTAAAAAGATAATATCGGCATTTCTTTCCTAGTTTCCTTTCTCCACGGCCCTCGGGTAAAGAGGAGGCAAGGAGTCACGCTGCACACAACACACTCTGATCGTGAGTTCGCGATGTGCGCCTTACACACGCGGAGCTGGCGAGCCGCGTCGCCGCGAAGAGCTAGACTACCGGAGACATGGGTACGATGCACGAGGATGGCGACCAGGCAGGGCTCCACGACGATGACATCTTGATTCTTGACTTCTTATGAATTACGATCACCGGATCAGTTGTTTAGGCCCATAGTATTTTTTTTCTTTTTATTTTTAATTCAAATTAATTATTTGTATATTATTTCAGACTTCTAGTACTTTGTACCTATATAGTCATATTTTTCTTCTAATTTAAGTGTTAGAATTTTAGAATGTTACCTAAGAAACATATGTCATGGGTAAGAAAAGAAAACGAATATATTGCTTTTTAAATCTACATTGTTCCCCGATAATTATCATACATCTACAAATATATTGCTTAATCTACATTGTTCCTCGATAATTATCAGACATGTTAAATTAAAAATATGTTATTGAATTTGCTTTCGTTTTGCAAGTAAAATTAGTACCTATATATTATAAGATTTTATATATAGTCAAGAGGGGCCGTTATGACGAGATCACTAGCAGGCCCTTAAAATCCTAGGAACGGCGCTGTTAGCCAGCTCCACGTAGAAGGATAATAAGGAAGGCGGGTGCCAAGATAGCTCACGGGTTCAAATCCTCGAGAACTTGAGCACAAAAAAAATCATTTTTATGTTGTTTTATATTTTTACGATATTTTATAAAAGAGTAAAGTCCATTAACGCGACTTAAATGAGCATTTTGAGAGTTGACCGGGATGCCACAGCAAGACAAGTTTCAGAACCATCAATGGACTTACTCTTTATAAAATATTTCTAGGGCCCGCTCTTCGCTAGAGATCATTTCTAAGGCCTTATTTGGTTGGGCTTTTCAACCCGCCTGGCTTTCAAAAAAAATCCAAAAGCCAATCAAAGGGATGCAAACCCAAAGTTATTTTGGGCCAAAAGTTGTTTTTGCTCTACTAAAAATCTCATAGTAGCTCCCCCTACTTTCACTGGCTATGTAAATGGTAAGTTCGAAGAAACTACTCACCTGCCACTTATGAAGGTACCTTTTCGATTTTTGCCACTACTTTTCTCGTCCACGAGAACTATGCGCAGAATAGGGTTCCTTCGGTGGCGGTGCATCTTCTGCAGCCGCGCTCCCCACCGCCCGGCCGCTCCAGGCAGGGCCGTCAGGTCCACGGCAGGGGGCTCCGCTACAACGCGCCTAGGCCAGGCTCGCCTCCTCCTCCACGGCACCACGCCTAGGTCGATAGCTTCGCTGCAGCACGCGTAGGCCGGCGGCTCCAGGTCCCGGGCTGGCCTTCCCTTGAGAACCTATTTTACCAAACATGCCCAGGAACCCCGGTGAAGCTGAAAATACTAGCTTTTCTTTGATCCCTCTCACCTATCTTCCCCTCAGAAGCTATTTTACCAAACGTTTTTTGAAAACAACTTCAGCTCCACAGGTGAAGTTGAGCTGTACCAAAGAGGCCCTAAGTATACTTTGAACCGAAATCACTAACCTGTGTCGTTTGTTAATTGCCTTTAGACCACTATATTTACAGTACTATTTTTTTGCTTGCAACATTTAATCCATTGACATTTCGATATCGATCTTTTTAATGGATACGAAAGTAATGTTCTGGATTGCGTTGTTAGATCAGTACAACATGGTTGTGTTTTGTTCTTTTGATATTGCTGTAGAGTGAAGGTAGCTGTGTGCCATAGCATCAGTACTCCTCCTTTTCGTCATGACGTGATGATGTTTTGGCCGTGACGTACGCAACATAGTTGCCACTTAATAGAGGCTTTGATTAAAATTTCATAGTATATGGTTTGTGCATAGCCTTGCTTTTGCACGTGTGCATAGCCTTTTTAATTAATATCATTATTACTATACTCTCTTAGTGTGTTCAAGGGATAAAAAGACAGCACTAGCTATATCTAGAAGAAATGGAAGAAGCATATATGTATGTAGTGATGATGATGGGGGACTTCCATTCCATGAACGAGGAATCATTACACAGTAATCAGAAAAGGTTATGCTTAATGAATACAGTATTACACGAGTGTTGAGTTGGATGATGATACATCCATGGTCAAATTAATGAAACCATGGCCATTGCAAAACTGAAACCAGGATGGACACTATATGCCAGCATATGATTTTGTAGAGGGCACCGCTACACATTTTTTAATCAATTCTTTTCAGTATCTTTCACACCAATAATGCAGTTTGACACTTAATATATATAATATCTCATATGCTCCTTCATCTGTTCATCTGTTCAGTTTGACACTTAATGCAGTTTATGATTCGAAATTTTGTAGGATCATCAAGCTTAAAATCCTAATCGATGCATGCATGCGTGGTCCTTGGATTGAGCAGAAGGTTTGATAGAGGCATTATTGCGTGGACCATCAATATAATGTCTGCCATCCCTATTGGATGTTGTGATGGTCTGTATGTCATATTTGTCTTCCTGGACAAGGTGGACTAGGAGCATGTCTGTGCAGATCAAGATCTTCTCTTATGAGCTAAGAATTACAGTCATACCGGAACCCAAGTATGTTACAACAAATCAGCTGGGAAGTATGTGCGGTGAAACGAGGTAGAGATTCATCTGAAAAAGATGAAGCAGAGACAATGAAAAAACAGATGAAATCCTCGAGTCAGCATATCATCGACGTGCAGGCAGGCACTTGTTGGGTGGAGTGGAAGCTAGCTGCAGCCGCACCTGCCTTCTTTCAAAACACACACACAGCTGCAGCTGTCATTTTTTTTTTCTGGGGTCTGTTCCAGCCACTTTCAGTGAAAATTTGTTATACTAATTCTGGACTGGAAAATGGACGACACAAAACAACAAGATCCAAAAGTTTTTGCTTGTGTAACTATTTGTATATTTGTCTTGTCTTTGATCTTCCTTTGCCTATTTTTTAACGGGAAATACAGCAGGGGAAGCCCCCACAGTAGGATTTTATTAAATAAAAATAGAAATCTGTATAAAAGAAAGAGAAATAACAACAAACCAACCAGCCGGAGGGCTGAGGTAGCCACGGGGGAAGGGAACCGCAGTCCAAAAACCAGGGAGGCCTAAGAGAGGAGATCTAAACAGAGGAGAAAAGCTATACATTTATCATCTCTCATTCTAAAATCCTGAAGTTTGGCCTCTTCATAGAAGAGGTTTTTCCAAGAAGAGAAAGAAGGTCGGCCTCTGTCAAATATGAAGTTATTTCTCTGCTTCCAAATATGCCAGGCAGCAATGATGAAGGTCTCCATGAAGAAAGGATTTTGGTGCTACTGTTTTAATTGTATCATCATTTGAAAGAATTCACTCTGAAGGTTCCATTGGATTCCCATGTGCTACCAAGATTCCTGGCTGAAGGGACAACTGAAAAATAGGTGGTGAACAGTTCCCTCAACATTATTGCTGCAGAGAACATAGTTGTAATTATTGCCCTCCAATTTGTGCTTTTTTCTACTGAGGATGTTTCTAGTATTTTTTTTTGAACGTACTGGCAGGAGCTCTGCCTTTCAATTAAGATGGGATAAGAAAGTTTATGTACAAGCAAAGGCAACTAGGTTAAAGTCCCCCCCCCCTAAGCATGCGAGCTAAATGTAATCGAATGCTCTCTTCCTTTGCTCAATGTCTTCCTTAATCCTTGCGGCTACCTGCGGCACCGTTTCACTCATATTGTCGAAAATTCTCCTGTTTCTCTCTTTCCATATATTCCAAAAGGTGTAGATAACTACTCCGTTAAGCCTACGACGCTCCGCTCTTGGCGCTTTTGCCGCCGCGTCTTCCCACCATGACTTGATATGGGTGGGGTTTGCATTTTGTTGTTGTTGGATTTGAGTGAAGTTTTCCCACGTGAGGATTTGATTCCAAACCGCCTTTGCAAAAGGGCAACTAAGGCATAGGTGGAGGCTTGTCTCTAAAGGTCCATTGCACATCACGCACTGTTGCTGGTGAGGCCACCCTCTTTTTTGTAGGTTTTGTACCGTTAGAATTTTGTCTTGTACTAAGATCCATGCGAAGATCTTGCATCTGTTCTCCACATGCGCTTTCCAAATGAAGTCCGTACCAAAGTGGAGGAGTGAACCTCTGAATTGTATTCTGTAGGCCGATCGGGTGGAGTAATTCCCATCGTTGGTCCAACGCCAGGTGATGGTGTCCTTGACGCCCTGTTGCAGGTCACATCCTGTATGCGTATCCAGAGGGACACAAACTCCTCTATGTGGATGGGCGAGGTGATTTTCCTTCCAAGTTTATGCATCCAATTGTTGTTTCGGAGCTCTTGCTGCACCGTTCGGTTTGTCCTTGAGAGCAGGCGGAATAAGTTGGGGGCTAGGTACTTAGGAGCTTGATCGTCGAGCCAACCGTGGTGCCAAAACTTTGTCTTTGCACCATCCCCCAAGGAAATAATGATTGAGGAGTTGAAGAGAAGGCGGTCATCCTCAGTACATGGAAGCTCTGAGCCGCTCCAAGATTTGGAGTCGTCCACCCAATCTTGCCATAGCCATCGTAAACGGAGGGCTCGCCCAAATCTTTCGAGGTCCGGGACCCCTAACCCTCCCATGTTTCTAGTATTTAGCCTGTATATGAGCAGAAGCCAGGAGAACACTCTGAGTTTATTGTAGCACTTTGAGTTCCAAATCCAGAGAAAGAGAGCAGGAGGCTGTAAATTTTTGTAGGGTAGGTGGTAGAATCTAGATGATGTATAGTTGTTGCTCCCCCACAAGTAACTCCAAGAGTCTTTAGTATGTTGCTCCACCTGAATTGTTTGTATGTATTCCTAAAGACATTGGTATTCATGATAAGCTTGTTCAGACAAGGGGAGATGAAATTGTGACTGGAGGCTATTCTTTAATAGAAATTGTGAGACTAAGATATTCTTGTTCTTTGCAAAAGAGTAGAGCCTTGGAAACTTGATCTGCATGACATTATCATTCCATAGATCTGACCAGAAGAGAACGGTTGATCCATCTCCAATTTTGCAATTAGCAATCCCTCTAAAAAGGTCACAAAGCTTCAAAATATCCCTCCACCAAAAGGAACCTCTATCAGTAGAGGCATGTGGGATGTCTCCATTAGAGTAGTGAGCATGCCAAATAAGTTTCACCCAAGGGTTTTCCTTATTATAGCACTTGTCTAGATGTTTAAGTAGAAGTGCATAATTTTGACTTCTTAGGTTGATAATACCTAGGCCAATTTTCTTTTTTGGTTTACAACACTTTGCCCAAGTCACCAGCGGCTTCGTTTTAGCATTACTGTCAGACTTGGGTCTACAAAGGCAGTGCCTTCTTGCTCTCTCAATGTAATCGATGACTGAGACAGGTAGCTGCAGAGTACACATAGCATATGTAGGAAGAGAAAAAATGACAGAATTAACCAGTTCCAATCTTCCAGCATGAGAGAGGAAATTTAAGTGGTAGTGAGTCTTATCTCCACCTTGTTCATGATGAATCCAAAATGCTCCACTCTTGGCTTAGTGGTGCCCAATGGCAGCCCGATGTAGGTGAAATGGAGGGTTTCCAACTTGCAACCGAAGACTCCAGCCAGCTGACGGGCTTTGTCGTGTGAGAGGTTTAGAGGGACCAGACATGACTTCGTATAGTTAACTCTAAGACCAGTTGATTGAGCAAAAGATTCCAATAGACCCTTTAGAGTGAATAGTTCTCTCTAGGAGGCTTTCATGATGAGGATGGTGTCATCGGCGTATTGGATAATAGGATATTGAGCATTTTCATAGGATTGAATTGGGAGTTCAAAGGGACCTTCTCTGTGACCTTTGTTGATGATACATTGAAGAAGATCAACAACCAACACAAAGAGGAGGGGGGAAAGTGGGTCACCCTGCCTAACGCCCCGCTTGCAATGAAAGTGCTTGCCAGGAACTCCATTGAGCAGAATTGAAGAGGTTCCTGAGATAAGAATTCTCTGAATCCAGTCACACCAAGTTTCATCAAGTCCTAGCTGCCTCATCATTTGAATCATTACATTATGCTCAATGGTGTCAAAAGCTTTTGTGAAGTCCAATTTAATAATGAATATTTCCTTCTTGGATTGTTGGCATTGATGAATGTACTCATAGGCCCAAGCCAGACAGTCTTGTATGGTTCTGCTTTTGATAAAACCATATTGGTTGGTATGAATGAGGGGTATAATTTTACCTTGCAACATGTTAGCCAATAACTTTGTGATGACTTTGATAGCACAGTTGAGAAGGGAGATAGGCCTGAAATCATTGACTGTAGCAAGGTTGTTTGTCTTGGGGATCAGGGTAATGCGAGAATTATTTATAGACTGCAGATCCATGGAACGATTAAAGAAATCAAAGCATAGGTTATAGAAGTCCTCTTTGACTATCTCCCAGCAACTTTTAAGGAAAAAACCCATTAAAACCATCAGGTCCTAGAGCTTTATCTACATGCATTTGCTTGATGACAGAATCAATATCATCAATGCTGAAAGGCTTGGACATTTCATCAAGGCTATCACTAGTCTGAACAAACTGGGTTAAGTCAAAGAGCATGATAGGGTTGGTGGTGCATCCCATCCTGTGATTGTACTCTTCAAAAAGCAAAGAAGCCTTTCCACTGTGTTCATAAACGGATCTGCCATCTTTAGTTTCAAGAGAGGTGATAGTGTTGAGCCTATATCTTTCTGTAGTAGCAGCATGAAAAAATTTTGTGCTTTCATCACCGAATTTAGTTCATATGATTCTTATGGATTTTCCTGAAGTTGTATTCTTGAACAAACAGAGGCCTTTGTTCGTCCAGTGAATCCAAGACTTCCAGAGTGGAGTTACAATTTTTTATCAAAACGTTTGAGATTAGAGACTTTTACTCCACTTTTTTAAAGCAGCTCTTAGAAGTTTAAATTTGGCAGTGATTCTGGTTGCACTATTAGTAGCCGAGATATTGGTGCTCCAAACAGATTTTACTAAATAATAGAAGCCTTGATGTTCAACCCAAAAATTTTCAAACCTGAAAATCTATGCTTTGGGAATAGATGTGTCAATCTGAATTTTGCAAGGGATGTGGTCAGAAGTGGGTCTAGCCATAGGAAGGAGGGTGTTTGGGAAATCACAAGTCCAGTTAGGAGTGGTAAAAACCCAATCAATTTGTTCAAGAAGGGGAACACTTTGCATGTTACTCCAAGTAAAATTCCTTCCTTTGAGAGGGATCTCCATTAAGCCCAGATTGCTGATAATTTCATTGAAAATCATTATGTCATTCATATTACCCCCATCTCTATTTCTATAAGATAGTGCTCTATAGAAGTTGAAATCCGCAGCCATTGATTTGGTTGAGCACCACACAATTATCAGAATAATGGAGGCAAAAGGTTTCCCCTCCAAATGGATTGCTTGGGTAAGAAATATCCTTTGTACTGCAACCTCAGCAGTTTTGCTCAATGGTGTAGCTGGGAAGGAGTTCAAATGCAAAAGAGGTGTGAGGCAAGGAGATCCATTATCTCCTTTGCTATTTGTTCTTGCAGCTGATCTGTTACAGAGTATAATCAACCAAGCTTTTCAGGATGGGGTTTTACAGCCCCCTTTTCCACAGCATTCTGACAGCCCCTTTCCAATTGTCCAGTATGCCGATGACACCCTATTAATAATGCAAGCCAATGAGTCTCAGCTCCAAAGTTTGAAAGGTATTTTGCAAACATTCTGTGACTCCACAGGGCTGAAGGTTAGTTATGGGAAATCCTGTTTAGTGCCTATAAATATCAGATCTGACAGAGCCTCTCATTTGGCTGAAGTTTTTGGCTGCTTGGTTGGAAGTTTCCCTTTCACATATTTGGGCCTCCCCCTGGGTACCACCAAACTTCAAGTCAAAGATTATGCTCCTTTGTTATGTAGAATTGAAAGAAGCTCTCTGCTAGTTCTCAGTTCCTCTCATATGCCGGCAGGCTTCCACTTGTTAATTCAGTCATCTCTTCCCTTCCTACCTATTATCTCTGTTCTCTGAAGCTTCCTGTGACAGTCATCAAGGCTATAGATAAATATAGAAAACACTGCTTATGGAGGGGATGTGACTTCAAAAAGAAAGGATATAATCTTGCAGCCTAGAAGATGGTCATGAAGCCCAAGGATAAAGGAGGGCTAGGTGTCATTGATCTCACTTTATAGAATGATGCTCTTCTTCTTAAGCAGCTTGATAAATTCTTTAACAAAAAGAATGTGCAATGGGTCAATCTCATTTGGAATAAATATTATCCTAATGGTGTTCCTCATCTTAGGAAAGAGAAAGGCTCATTTTGGTGGAAAGACATTTTAAGGCTACATGTGAAATTTAGAGGGGTTGCCATCTGTAATCGTGGAATTGGTGACACAGTAAGTTTTTGGGATGATCTCCTGCTAGGAAATGTGATGTCTCTGAAATTCCCAACTATATATGGTTTTGCAATGGAAACTGTCATCTATCTGAAAATGGTTATGAGCACTTCTGATTTGGTGGATCTCTTTTGTATTCCTATGTCTCGGCAAGCTTTTGAGGAACTTCAACTCCTTGAAGAGGATGTCTCCTCTCTAATCATTGATTCTTCTGAAGATAAGGATCACTGGACTTTTATTTGGGGAAACAATTTCTACTCGGCTAATAGGTACTATCAGCATCACTTTTCTAGTATTGTTACTCCACAGCCCATTCGTTGGATTTGGAAATCCAAATGTGTTCCACGCATCAAATTCTTCACGTGGCTCTTGCTGAATGATCGGCTGAATACCTGAAATATGCTTAGAAGAAGGAAGAAATTTCTACAAGAAGGATACAATTGTGTTCTTTGTCATGATGAGGTTGAGGAGACGCTTGAACACTTGTTCTTTGAGTGTCCTTCTGCTATTAGTAGATGGTTTTCTCTATAACTGTTTTGTGGTTCCTTCTTAAGTTGCTCTTTGGTGCCGAGGGGATTTTTCCCTACGGTTTTTGCACAAAAAAACATCCAATTTTCCTCTGCATTGAGATGTAGATCATTGAGCCATTGAACAAAAGCATCTCTATCAGGTCCATGGCAGGGACCATAGATAGAAGAGAGAGTCTAGGTTTGCCCATTATGAGATGAGGTAAAGCGCACTGTTACATTGAATTTGTTTATTTGAACGATTTGACCAGAGAAGATAGAACCATTCCAACCAATTAGTATTCCTCCAGAGGCACCCTCAGAGAGAGAGAAAGCAAAATGATTGAAGCGCTTTGGAGCTAGCTTTTTGATAAAGGAATGATCGAAATGCTCCCTTTTGGTTTCCAGGATGCAGAAAATGGCACAATGACTTTCATCAAAATTTTCCTTGATGGCATTACATTTGTCTTCAGAGTTTACCCCTCTAATGTTCCAGTTTAAAATGTTCCAGGATCTGTTGAGACTTATATTGTTGTTGTTGTTGCTGGGGCTTGTATCCATGGAAACAGTACTAGATTTCAGCACTCCTACTTGATGCAAGGAGCAAGTCCACTGTCACCTCTAAAGGAGCGATGTAGCAAATTTCTGTTGCCACCCTCTGAATTTTAGCAATAGGTATTTTTGGGAAGGTAGCACCAACAATGTTATATTTATCAATAATAGAGAGACCAGGGAATTCATTGGTCTGATAGGTGGAAGGGAGAAGAATGTCACCCAAAAGATCAGTTTGTGATTTGATCTATTTGCCCTTAGTTTTTGTTTTTGTTTGTTGTCTTCTTTGAAGAAATCATAGCAGGTTTACACCAATTAAGCTTTTCAATGAACCCTGGGCTTCTTCTGAGCATCTGGGTGGAAACAGGAGTGCACCATTTCTTTTTCCTTGCCACATTATCTTTGCCCTTGTCCATACTGGCAATGTCAGTTGAGTGAGCTGTGTAACACCCTAAATTTTGCATATTTTTGAAATAGGAGGAAATTGGTTAATTAAGCATTTTGTGGGCATTCGAATTTAGGAAATAATAATTTTATTAAAAATAAAACCAAATATAAGGTCAACAACAATGAGTGTGCATTCATGCTGTTGCATAATATTTTGTATTGCTTGGTTTGAAGTCGGATTTCGAATTGAGTTGAAATTGTATTTTGATTTGCTTTGGAAAAATTGAAAAGAAATAAATTTCCTTTTTCTTTTCTTTCCCCTGTTTTTGTCCCACTCGGCTTCGCCCTCCCGCTGGCCTTTCTTCCTCTGCGCCAGCCCAGCTCGGCCTTTCTCCCTTGCGCACAGCAACGGCCAGCCTCGCGCGGCCCAGCAAGGCGCCGGCCCAGCTCCGTAAGCCGCTGACCACCCGGGCCCGCTGGTCAGACCCTCCTCCTTCCTCTTGCTCGTATCCTAGTCGGACACTGCGCCGACGCCACCGAGTCCGGTGCTGCCACGATCCCCGTGGTGCCGTGACGCCCAAGAACCTGGCCCTCATAAATAGCGCCCGCGCCTCCTCCGCTTTTCTATCCCATCTGCCGCACAGTTTTTCGCCCAAGCAAGCCACAGCCGCGCCTCGCTCTAGCGCCGCCGCAACAGTCGCCGTTCGTCGAACGCTGCGCCGCCGTCGCTGCTTCCTGCTCGCCTCTTTCGGTTCGGGTGAGTTCCCCACTCCCTCCTCTACCCTCCTGTACTTTTCTTTCGTCTAATCATGCGCTGGAGGCCGAGAACCGCGTGCTCCAGCAAGCCGGCAATGGCGCCGCCGGCACTGTTCCGGCCGACTTCTTTCTCTCTCCCCGCCAGATCAGATCTAGGCCGTTCAGATCTAATCCAATGGCCTTTAACCGAAGATACCCCTTCGCCGCCAGTTTTTCAAATACGCCCTTACAATTATTTCAGATTTAACCTGCAGTCCAATGCGTGTTTTCAAAATTCTGTTTTCTCCTTTTGAAAGCGTATTTTGGTTCGGTTATATTGAAATACGTTTTCAGTTATTTACAGTTTTGCCACTCAACTTGTTTTGGCCATAAAATCTCTGTTTTAACTCCGATTTGATCCGTTCAAGTTGCGTTAGGCTCATAATTAAGTAATCTACATGTTTATACTACTGTTAAGTAGGTTTTCAACTTTTAAAATTCAAGATTAGATTTAATCTATTATTTTACTAAAGGAAAACTTGCTTAATTCATAACTTCTTCGTTTTAGCTCCCATTTTTGTGATCTTCGCGTCTGTGTGCTCGTAGCAAGACGTAGATTTGTTTTCCAAACTTTTCATCTTGATTTTATGCTGTTGGTGTACTGTTCTAATCTATAGCTTTGTTTGCTTTGCATGATTGCCCCTGGATGTTTGTATGTTGCTGTGGTTATCGAGTATAGACAGTGAGCAATTCGTGGGAGATCAATGGTACACCTTTGACGAGCAGGACTAGCAAGAGTACTTTGCTCAAGGCAAGTATAACATGGGATCATCATTGTTTCCTATTCACTTTAATTCATTAAATTCATGTTGCATGTGTCACCTTGATAGGGATTCCCTAGAATTGAACTATTACCATGTCACCTATGGGTTATGCATTTGGGTAGTTTTGCTAGAGCTCAATTAAACCATGATCTTGTAACTTGACTAATGGTATATGCAATAAATATTAAAATATGATTTTTTAGCAACTTGGAAACAGGGGGCTGTAGTGTTTAGCTACTTTCTAAATGCTTCAGATTCCTCTCTCTAAGGACTTATCTGTAAATGATCATCCGGGACTTACAGTATAGCTGTGAGGGCTACATGGCTCTGGCTTTAGCTCAGTATGAGGACCTTTTCTAGCTTGTTAGTGGTTACCTTTATTGGCGTAAGAATGGCTTGACGAATCGGGTATAGGGCGGCCTCTATCCTCGTGTGTATAGGCTACGTGTCAATGTGCCATCGGGAAAGGGGGGCTCTACATCTGTTTGCCAAGTGAATCTAATGACCCTAACTTGTTAGATGAACCTTTGAAAGGCTTTATAGTGACCCCTGCCTGCTCACCTTGAAAGTGTTTTGGGAGTTATAAACCCGGGCATATGGGTATCACAACTCACAGTGAAAGTGTACAACCTCTGCAGAGTGTAAAACTGGTATATCAGTCGTGCTCACGGTCACGAGCGGCCTTGGAACATTTACGGAATAGATGAACACTAAGTATTATTTGTTTATGCTATTCATTAATCATGTTTACATTTGATCATGTGTTTTGCATTGGGAATTGAAACAACTTGTTGCTACTCTTAAGCTAAAATTGTGATAACTAAAAGCTGAACGCTGTGCAACCTGTGTCAAGCCTTTTGAGCCTCATGAACCCCGTGTTATACTTGTTGAGTACGACATGTACTTACGCTTGTTTATTTTCATTACTTGGATAAAAATCCCGGATGGGTAACAGATGACTATGGGTATGATGATTTTCCTGAGGACTACTAGACTTGTGGTCAACCAGTCGATGTCCCTGTGAAATGGAGCTTCCGCGAGAGATCTTTTATTATTTCCGCTATATCTATGTGATAAGTCTGTCTTATTCGTGATGTAATAAACACTTGTGATGATACTATTCATAATTTGTCAGCTTATGTGTGTGACTGATCTCTGGGCGCATGTAAGATTTTGCACTCCATTTTATCCTTAAAATTGGGTGTGACAGATTGGTATCAGAGCTGTGTTGACTGTAGAACGCAAGCCTAGTTAGCAATGGTCGTTTTAGCTTCTTTTGCTTCACTCATTTCATGCTTTCTACCTTACCCTTGTTATTTGCTAAAGTTTTATGCTTCTTTTGCCTTATTCTATTATGAAAATTATTGCTTCTAACCTAATCTAACTAAATCTAATTCTGTAGATGCCTCGTGCCCACAAGACTGCCCGCATCAGCACTGGAGGGTACTACCCGCCTCATGGTTTGTCCATGGAGCTTGAGGAGGAAGAACCCTAGGAACAGGAATTTGATTCGCCAATACCGCCAACACATGTACCTACACCTGAGCCAGTCCTCGAGGAACCCCAAGAAGTCAAGGTCGTCCACTTGTCCGATGATGACGAGGAAGATGGCGTTGAAGAGGATGAGCCGATCCCGCCCCTAGGGTGGACGACGAAGGTGTGGTATAAGCCGGGATGTGAATCCTCCGTTTCACATCACCGACTCATGAGCATGCTTCAGACCTACTACAGCGACTAGGATGCAGCTGTGGAGTACGTCTGCGAAGAACATACACACCCTCTTGAAGATACCTATTGGAAGACCAGGGTGTGCATCACCATCAAGGACGAACAAAAAGGCACATATCAGCTGGATTCAAACTATGCGCACCATGGTCACCGTGCTACCATGGAGGATGACATAGAAGATGCAGCCGCTGAAGCTTGCATAGGCCTCCGGGGTCGCCGATTCGAGGGCATGAAGAATGACCAATATCGATTCCTCCCTCACCAACACCCAGAATTGGGATGGGCGATGATGGACCCGCAGGGCACGGATCCAACAACCTCGGTGATGGTACACTTTGGCTATGAGTCCGTGGCAAAGATTCGCCGACTGGAGGATCAATTGAAAGCACAGCAGAAAACCATCAAGAGACACCGGTAGGTGATAGATGAACAAAGGGTGTGCCTCAACTTGCCAAAGATGTACGGGAAGCTTCCCCATGAGTATCGCCCATAGATGTTGGAGTCCCTTTTATGTAATAAAACGATAGTAGAATGAGTCAAGTTGAGTCTAGTTGAGTCTATTAGTGCGGTGTGAACATTGGTGTGTTTAGTTGATTTGTTATTATGTTTATGTGTGAGTTGGATCTTTGTAATGTGTGCTGGAACTTTGTGGGCATGTCCGCAAGTTCCATAGTTAAGAATATTAAAGTTTGGGTCAATAAATAAATAGTTGGGTTGGTATATTTTTTTCTCTCGGAATCTGTTTTTCGGAGCAGTCTGTCCTTATCTCAATGCCAATTAAAATCTACAGGACCAAAAATTATGAAATTTTTATGGGAATAACTAGACTTAAGCATCTTTCCAATGCCTCTGAAATCACCCCCATATCTGATCTGGTTCGTGAGATATCTCTGTTTCAAGTTTAAGTTTCTGCGCAGTCTGGAATCTGGAAACAGTTTCCGTTGTATCCTGTTTTTGAGTAACCTAACGACAGAATCTGGGAATGTGGTCTGAATAAAAGTTGTATATAATTTCTTAAGCTTTCCAACCATGTAAAGTACGCCTTATTTGGAATTCTGGAACTCGAGATATGACTGTTTTACAGAGCTTCTGATGTTGAGACTCGTCCAGAAAATTTTCATAATGTATTCTAACTTGGAGATTTCTAAATTTTGAATATTTGATAGCAGATGTCTGGAAGAGGAAGAGGCCGGGGTCGTGGAGGTGTTCCCCCACATCCACCACCACCACCGCCACTGTCTATTGAGCAACTCTTGGCAGTACAGACACAGATCATGCAAGCGTTGGTGCAGAATCAGCAGAACCAACAGGGTGGTGGAGCACCACGTGATAAGCGTGGTGAATTCTTGAAGGGCCGTCCCCCGGTGTTCTCTCATGCCACTGATCCACTGGAAGTAGATGATTGGCTTCGTGCAGTGGAGAAGCAGCTCAACATAGCACAATGTAATGATCAACAGAAGGTGTTGCATGCTTCAGGGCAGCTCCAGGGAGAAGCACAAGACTGGTGGGAGTCATTCGAGTATGGACGTCCCGCCAACGCTCCTTCTGTCACCTGGCAGGAGTTTAGAGAGAATTTCAGATCCTATCACATACCTGAGGGACTGATAGAGCTCAAGCAGGAGGAGTTCCGAGCTCTGAAGCAGGGATCCATGTCCGTCGCTGAGTACCGTGACAAGTTTGCTCAATTGTCACATTATGCTCCAAATGAAGTGGCTAATGATGCTGACAAGCAATGCCGCTTTCTCAAAGGTCTGTATGATGGTCTGCAGCTCCAGCTTATGTCCAATACCTACCCCAATTTTCAGACACTGGTGAATCGCGCTATTGTTATTGACAACAAGTGCAAGGAGATGGAGGCCAAGAAGAGGAGGCTTCAGGGCCAGGCCTCTGGAAGTAATACTCGTCCACGTACCAACCCTCAGCAAGGCTTTCAACAGAGGTTCTAGGGACCACCCAGTCAGTGGAATCATGGTCAGTATCCTCAGCGCAACCAGAACCAGCAGCAGAATGCCAATCAACGTCCTCAGCAACAGAGTGGTCAGCAGACACCACGACAGGGAGCGCCTAACAACACTCCCATGAAGACTAGTGCCCCTAGCACTCCCAGCAAAGTGCTTCCGTTGTGGTAAAGAAGGTCACCTGTCTTATAATTGCCCTGAGAAGCCCAACCAGCAAACCCCCCAAAGGTAGAACAGCTATCAGAAGCCAGCACCCAACATGGGAAAAGTGAACCATGTGTCTACCGAGACGGCGCTTGCAGAACCCGAAGTCATGCTCGGTACGTTCAATGTTAACTCAACCCCTGCCACTGTTCTTTTTGATTCTGGAGCTTTGCATTCATTCATATCGCAAGCATTTGTTAGAAATCATAGCATACCATTATGTGCCATGCAAAATCCCATATTAGTAAACTCACCGGGTGGAAGTATGCATGCTTCATATCGTTGTCTTCTGACTAGTCTAACCTTAAGGGGGGTAGAGTTAAAAGTGAGCCCCATTGTGTTGAGAGCATCTGGTATAGATGTGATTCTGGGTATGGACTGGATGATGCAACAACAAGCAGTGATTTAGTGTAAGGAGAAGGTAGTTGTTGTGACCGCACCAAATGGAGAAAGAATCAGTGTTGATGTTGTAATACAAGCACAGCCGACAGCCACAGTGAACCAGCTTGATGATAGCGGCAACAAGGAGGACCCAGTGGTGGGTGAATTTCCAGATGTGTTCCCCAATGATTTGCTAGGTATGCCACCTGACCGTGATATTGAGTTTATTATTGAATTATTACCTGGAACTGCACCTATAGCTAAGCATCCATATAGAATGGGGGTTAATGAATTAGAAGAACTTAAGAAACAAATTAAGGAGTTACAGGAGAAAGGTTTTATTCGTCCTAGCTCGTCACCTTAGGGAGCACCGGTTATATTTGTTGACAAGAAGGATGGTACTCAGAGGATGTGTGTTGATTATCGGTCACTCAATGAGGTTACTATCAAGAATAAGTATCTGTTGCCTAGAATTGATGACTTGTTTGACCAGTTGAGAGGTGCTTGTGTTTTCTCTAAGATTGATCTTCGTTCTGGTTACCATAAGCTGAAGATTCGTGCAACTGACATACCCAAGACAGCTTTTACTACGAGGTATGGTTTGTATGAGTACACTGTTATGTCATTTGGTTTGACCAATGCACCTGCCAACTTTATGTACTTGATGAATAAGGTGTTCATGGAGTTTTTGGATAAGTTTGTGGTGGTATTCATCGATGATATATTGGTATTATCCAAAATAGAAGAAGAGCATGCTGAACATCTGAGGTTGGTCTTGTAGAAGCTCAAAGAACACAAGTTGTATGCTAAGCGAAGCAAGTGTGAATTCTGGTTGAAGGAAGTTTCTTTCCTAGGCCATGTTGTCTCTAATGGTGGAATCGCAGTAGATCCAAGTAAGGTGAAAGATGTATTGAATTAGAAACCACCGACAGATGTGGGAGAGATCCGTAGTTTCTTGGGATTAGCTGGATACTATAGAAGGTTCATTGAAGGTTTCTCTAAGCTTGCCAAGCCTATGACAGCTTTGTTGGAGAAAAATGCTAAGTTTGTGTGGTCCGAATGCCAGGCTAATTTTGAAGAGTTGAAGAAGAGATTGACTACAGCCCCAGTGTTGATTTTGCCTGATTTGAACAAGAGTTTTTCTATCTATTGTGATGCATCTCGTCAGGGTCTCGAATGTGTCCTTATGCAAGAGGGCAGAGTAGTGGCTTATGCTTCCTGTCAGTTGAGAAAGCATGAGTTAAACTATCCTACTCATGACTTGGAGTTAGCAGCAGTGGTTCATGCTCTGAACATTTGGATGCACTATCTCATTGGACATAAGAGTGACATCTATACTGATTAGAAGAGTCTGAAGTATATTTTCACTTAGATAGATCTGAATATAAGACAACGACGATGGTTAGAGTTGATCAAAGATTATGATCTAGAGGTGCACTATCATCCTGGAAAGGCGAACGTTGTTGCCGATGCTCTTAGTAGGAAGAGTTATGCCAATGAGGTGCAAGTGACATCGATGTCAAGTGAGTTGTGTGCTGAGTTTGAGTGACTGAATTTAGGCTTTGTCACTAATGCAGTGGAGTTGGTGTTGGAGCCTAAATTGGAGCAAGAAATACGTAAAGGACAGTTACAGGATGCGAAGTTGAAACAGATAGCGGAAAACATAGTGATTGGTAAGGCACCAGGTTTCAGTATGGATGACAATGGAACTCTGTGGTTTGGGAAAAGACTATGTGTGCCTGAGGATAAGGCCATACGAGAGGCAATTCTTCATGAGGCACATGAGTCCGCTTACTCTATTCATCCTAGAAGTACTAAGATGTATTTAGATCTAAAAGAGAAGTATTGGTGGTACGGACTGAAGAGAGATGTTGCTGAATATGTGGCTTTATGTGATACATGTCAGAGAGTCAAAGCTGAACATCAAAGACCTACAGGATTGCTACAACCAATGAAGATACCTGAGTGGAAGTGGGAAGAAGTTGGTATGGACTTTATAGTTGGGTTACCACATACTCAGAGAGGCTATGATTCAATCTGGGTAATAGTGGATCGGTTAACTAAAGTTGCTCACTTCTTATCGGTCAAGACTACCTATACTGGTCCCCAATTGGCTGCGTTATATATGGAGATGATAGTTTGTCTACATGGAGTTCCCAAGAAAATTGTGTTCGATCGAGGTACCCAATTTACATCTCATTTTTGGCAGCAAGTACATAGTTCATTGGGAACCAAGTTGAATTTTAGTATAGCATATCACCCTCAGACAGATGGGCAAACAGAGAGAATTAATCAGATATTAGAAGATATGTTGAGAGCTTGTGCATTGCAGTACGGTACAAGTTGGGACAAGAGTTTGCCTTATGCAGAGTTCTCGTACAACAACAGTTATCAGAAAAGTCTCAATATGGCACCTTTCGAAGCTTTGTATGGACAAAAGTGTAGAACCCCATTGTTTTGGAATCAAACAGGAGAAACTCAAGTGTTCGAACCTGATGTTTTGAGAGACGTGGAAGAGCAAGTAAGGATGATCAGAGATAACTTGAGAGTGGCTCAGTCTTGATAGAAGAGTTATGCCGACACTAGAAGAAGAGAATTGGTTTTTGAAGTGGGTGATTATGTATACCTAAAAGTGTCACCTATGAGAAGTGTGAGAAGGTTTAACATGAAGGGAAAGTTGACACCAAGGTATATTGGACCTTTCAAGATTTTGGAGAGACGTGGAGAAGTAGCTTATCAGTTGGAATTGCCTGAGAGATTGTCAGGTGTGCACGATGTGTTCCATGTGTCTCAACTAAAGAAGTGTTTGCGTGTACCTGAGGAGCAGATATCGTTGGAAGAGCTTACAGTTAAGGAAGATCTCACATATGAGGAGTTTTCGGTAAGGATTTTGGAGACGACAGAAAGAGTTACAAGGAGCCGAGTTATAAAGATGTGTAAGGTTCAGTGGAATCGGTATACAGAAGATGAGGCTACTTGGGAAAGAGAAGAGGATTTGAGGAAAACATACCCACAGTTATTTGAGTAAGCATCATCCGAATCTCGGGGACGAGATTCATTTTAAGGGGGGTAGAATTGTAACACCCTAAATTTTGCATATTTTTGAAATAGGAGGAAATTGGTTAATTAAGCATTTTGTGGGCATTCGAATTTAGGAAATAATAATTTTATTAAAAATAAAACCAATTATAAGGTCAACAACAATGAGTGTGCATTCATGCTGTTGCATAATATTTTGTATTGCTTGGTTTGAAGTCGGATTTCGAATTGAGTTGAAATTGTATTTTGATTTGCTTTGGAAAAATTGAAAAGAAATAAATTTCCTTTTTCTTTTCTTTCCCCTGTTTTTGGCCCACTCGGCTTCGCCCTCCCGCTGGCCCAGTTGGCCGCTGGCCTTCCTTCCTCTATGCCAGCCCAGCTCGGCCTTTCTCCCTTGCGCACCGCAACGGCCAGCCTCGCGTGGCCCAGCAAGGCGCAGGCCCAGCTCCGTAAGCCGCTGACCACCCGGGCCAGCTGGTCAGACCCTCCTCCTTCCTCTTGCTCGTATCCCAGTCGGACACTGCGCCGACACCGTCGAGTCCGGTGCTGCCACGATCCCCGTGGTGCCATGACGCCCAAGAACCTGGCCCTCATAAATAGCGCCCGCGCCCCCTTCGCCTTTCTATCCCATTTGCCACACGGTTTTTCGCCCAAGCAAGCCGCAGTCGCGCCTCGCTCTAGCGCCGCCGCAACAGTCGCCATTCGTCGAACGCTGCGCCACCGTCGCTGCTTCCCGCTCGCCTCTTTCGGTTCGGGTGAGTTCCCCACTCCCTCCTCTACCCTCCTGTACTTTTCTTTTGTCTAATCATGCGCTGGAGGCCGAGAACCGCGTGCTCCAGCAAGCCGGCAATGGCGTTGCCGTCGGAAGCTTTGCCGCCGGCACTGTTCTGGCCGACTTCTTTCTCTCTCCCCGCCAGATCAGATCTAGGCCGTTCAGATCTAATCCAATGGCCTTTAACCGAAGATACCCCTTCGCCTCAAGTTTTTCAAATACACCCTTACAATTATTTCAGATTTAACCCACAGTCCAATGCGTGTTTTCAAAATTCTGTTTTCTCCTTTTGGAAGCGTATTTTGGTTCGGTTATATTGAAATATGTTTTCAGTTATTTACAGTTTTGCCACTCAACTTGTTTTGACCATAAAATCTCCGTTTTAACTCCGATTTGATCCGTTCAAGTTGCGTTAGGTTCATAATTAAGTAATCTACATGTTTATACTACTGTTAAGTAGGTTTTCAACTTTTAAAATTCAAGATTAGATTTAATCTATTATTTTACTAAAGGAAAACTTGCTTAATTCATAACTTCTTCGTTTTAGCTCTGATTTTTGTGATCTTCGCGTCTGTGTGCTCGTAGCGAGACGTAGATTTGTTTTCCAAACTTTTCATCTTGATTTTATGCTATTGATGTACTGTTCTAATCTATAGCTTTGTTTGCTTTGCATGATTGCCCCTGGATGTTTGTAAGTTGCTGTGGTTATCGAGTATAGACGGTGGGCAATTCGTGGGAGATCAAGGGTACACCTTTGACGAGCAGGACCAGCAAGAGTACTTTGATCAAGGCATGTATAACATGGGATCATCCTTGTTTCCTATTCACTTTAATTCATAAAATTCATGTTGCATGTGTCACCTTGATAGGGATTCCCTAGAATTGAACTATTACCGTGTCACCTATGGGTTATGCATTTGGGTAGCTTTGCTAGAGCTCAATTAAATCATGATCTTGTACCTTGACTAATGGTATATGAAATAAACATTAAAATGTGACTTTTTAGCAACTTGGAAACAGGGGGCTGGAGTGTTTAGCTACTTTCTAAATGCTTCAGATTCCTCTCTCTAAGGACTTATCTGTAAGTGATCATACGGGACTTACAGTACAGCTGTGAGGGCTACATGGCTCTGGCTTTAGCTCAGTATGAGGACCTTTTCTAGCTTGTTAGTGGTTACCTTTATTGGCGTAAGAATGGCTTGACGAATCGGGTATAGGGCGGCCTCTATCCTCGTGTGTATAGGCTGCGTGTCAATGTGCCATCGGGAAAGGGGGGCTCTACATCTGTTTGCCGAGTGAATCTAATGGCCCTAACTTGTTAGACGAACCTTTGAAAGGCTTCATAGTGACCCCTGCCTACTCACCTTGGAAGTGTTTTGGGAGTTATAAACCCGGGCATATGGGTATCACGACTTATAGTGAAAGTGTACAACCTCTGCAGAGTGTAAAACTGGTATATCAGCCGTGCTCATGGTCACGAGCGACCTTGGAACATTTACGGAATAGATGAACACTAAGTATTATTTGTTTATGTTATTCATTAATCATGTTTACATTTGATCATGTGTTTTGCATTGGGAATTGAAACAACTTGTTGCTACTCTTAAGCTAAAACTGTGACAACTAAAAGCTGAACGCTGTGCAACCTGTGTCAAGCCTTTTGAGCCTCATGAACCCCGTGTTACACTTGTTGAGTATGACATGTACTTACGCTTGTTTATTTTTATTACTTGGATAAAAATCCCGGATGGGTAACAGATGACTATGGGTATGATGATTTTCCTGAGGACTACTAGACTTGTGGTCAACCAGTCGACGTCCCTATGAAATTGAGCTTCCGCGAGAGATCTTTTATTATTTCCGCTATATCTATGTGATAACTCTGTCTTATTCGTGATGTAATAAACACTTGTGATGATACTATTTATAATTTGTCAGCTTATGCGTGTGACTGATCTCTGGGCGCACGTAAGATTTTGCACTCCATTTTATCCTTAAAATTGGGTGTGACAAGCTGGTACGTATTCTTCGGGGGAAGCAGGTAAGATATTTACGTCATGTTGTGAAGAAAGTTCCACACTAATAGTTGCCTTCTCAAGTCCCTTAGCCTTGCCCTTAAATTTGTCCTGTAATAGACTCTAGTTATGGGAGCACTTCTTGTGTAGAGATCAATAGGTTGAGGTTGAAGACTTGGCAAGGACTTATGGGTTTCAGGAAATTGGGTTATCTGCAAAGTGTTAGAGAGAACAGATACAGTAGCAGTAGTATTCTGATCAAGGAAGTTTAGAATGGTGTTGAGGGAGTTGATTTCCAGGGAGGCAAGGTCGATTTGGATAAGAGAGCTTGGGATGGGCAGATTCCTCAGAGTTCCTGTGCTGGGCGCAATCTGGACATTGAAAATCTATCTCAAACCAGCAGCAAGAATGCTAGAGATTGCCTCTCTTTGCTCACAATCCCTTTGCTCTTCGAACATGTTATTGATCATAATAGGCATTAGAGAGTTGTTGATTGCTAGAGCTTGGTTCTGTTGAATTCCAGTAAGTTCAACCACTAAGTTTTCTTTGTCGTCAGGCTTCTTATCAATAGTGATTTTCCCTTTCATTGCTCTGCCTAAGCTGGAGAAGGGTTGGGGTAGCAGGGGATGAAGCAACATCAACTATCACAATAGAACCATGATCCTCTTCCATGACCTCTTGATTACTAGAGGGAATACAACCAGTCGAGTCTTAGGAGCCGAGCATAGAAGGCTAGGCCTCATCAGGTGCATTGGGACCAAGGGACCATTGAATATAATTTATTCTCCCTTGTCCACCATGCTCTTCATCCAAGGGTGTTTCGTGGGCTTAATGGCCCAATTACGCTTGAGGTGTAATTGTCTCTTGACACAGTAACGAGCCCAATGACCATAATTGAAGCAGTAAATATAGCGAGTCTCCCCCCGGCAATCTTTAACAAGATGAGCCTGACTTAAGCATCTGAAGCAGAGGCGGGTTGCATGACTTGGGAAAAAAACTGAAGTGTTCACCTTAGGGAGGCAACCCATCATTAAACCTTACTGACTGCTGGGTCTTGGCGTGTGGGGGTATTAACCCCTATACCCTTACGGCTAGGCTTAGGCCGGCCCGGACCAGGGGGTCCGACCCACTAGAAGATGACGCGTGGCCTAGCCAATCTGCTCGGAGTCCCACGCAAGGAATCAAGGCAGACTTGGAGATCAAGCAAGATCCTGGTCGGTTAGAATAGGAATCCTTATCCAGCCACCTATGGCAATTGTAACTGGTTAGGATTAGTTTCTGGATCTATAACCCTGCCCCCCAGACTATATAAGGCGGGCAAGGGACCCCTCTCAAAAACATCTCTCATTGACATACAGCAATACAATCAGACGTAGGACGTAGGTATTACGCCCTCATGGCGGCCAAACCTGGATAAAACCTCGTGTCTGTCTTGCGTCACCATCTTGTTTGTAGCTTGCACATCTGTCTGCCGATAATCTACTACCTTGGGCATACCCCTAGGTAGACTGTCGACCATATTTCGTCGATAGTGGCGCGCCAGGTAGGGGGTGTGCGTACTGCTCTCCAGACGAAGAAGATGGTCATCATCCCCGGTTCCATGGCTACGCCGAATGACCTCACGTTCACCGTCGGCCAGATCACCTAGACCATTGGCTCTGACAACTTCATCGCCATGACCACGGAGGAGGCGCGGATCCAATCTGCGTCGACCACTGCTTCACCAGCGTCAGCTATGGCTCCGACCATGTTGGATCTGGCTCCGGCTACACCAGCAGCGTCTTCAGCCACGCCGACAACCCGTCGTTCGCTTCCTCACTACAAAGGGAGGCAGATCGACAACACTGACCTGCTCGACTCCATCAATCGGGTCGGCGCCAAGCTTGCTGAAACCCTAGCTCTGGTAGATTCGATTCAAAATCAACCTACCGAGCAGGTAACCACCACCCACAATAGATCTACCCGACCAGCTCAGGCCAGTCATCCTTCGCGACTCGGTATGGATCTCGTGGTCACGTCTAATCCTGAAGGGCGCTCCATTCGTCGCCGATCAGCCCCCGCAACGGGTCTCCGGCTCTCCGAGTGCGAAGCCTTGATGGAGAATTACTAGGCTCAGCCCTACGGCCTACGCAACTTTGTCAACATGGTCCAGATTGAGGAGTATCAAGAGGGATCGGTCCACACAGTTCAAGAGGGCGGCTCAAGCTCCCCGTCCGGCATCAGATCTAATGGCTCCGTCCACACCGAGCTCTAGCATCGTGATAATGAAGGAGTTGAATACGATCTGGATATCCCAGACCATGCCCCGGGGTTCCCACGATTCCCATCCTTCCCACCAAGGCGAGGAGACTTGATCAATGTCGTCAGTAATGATGAACCACCGGCAATTGGCGAAACAGAACAAGAAAGGCTAGCACGCGAAGCACGCAATATTGACCAGTTTAATCGCAGACAAGCCGAAGCCGAGGCAGAAGAGGAGGCACAACGCATAAGGTTCCAGCCATGTGACCTCAACAATGCCTTTGATAGGGTAGAGGAAAAGCAGGTCTTTAGGACCCCAAGCGCCAACGTAGCTATCACTATGGCAACAATGCAACGACTACTCAATACCCCAGAAACCTAGGCAATTTGTGATGACGTACAAGCCTACCTAACGGCTGCTATGGCCCAGACCGCAGAGATTGCAAACCAAGCCCGGGCTCCGTCCGTCTCAGTCGAATCTAGCTGCAGTCACCAGTACTCAAGTCGCCCACAGTCACCCAACCAACGTGGCTTGCGCAACAACGACCCATCAGACAACCGTCAACGCGGAAACAGTGGTCATGATGGTGGTCGGGATGACAACCGCCGCAACAACCGAGACGATAATCGACGAGACAACCGCGACAATCGCCATGGTAACCACGGTCGCAGGGTCAACCAGGATGGCAATCGGGATCACCGTGATGGCAATAACGATCTCCACCATTCCCTCAGAGAACGCGACCTACGCGATCGCATTAACTAAAGAGCCAACGATCGTGCGTCCCACGAAAGCTATCGCCGTATGGAATATGATACTACCCACGGCCCTCCGGGGTTGAAGCAGTTTACTCCTCACCTTCGCCAAGTCATATGGCCCAAGAACTTCAAGCTCGAAAAACTCCAAAAGTACGACGGCAAGGAGAACCCCGAGTTATGGGTCATGCTCTACGAAACCGCGTGCAGATCAGCCATGGCTGACGAGCACATCATGTCTAATTACTTCCCAGTCACCGTCGGCCATGCAGGCCACCAATGGCTAGTCAGCTTGCCGGCGAACTACTTTGATTCTTGGCAAGAGCTCAAGCAAGCATTCATCGACAACTTCATTGCTACTTGCGAACAACCCGGCAACAAATATGATCTGCAGCGGATTCGAGATCGCAAAGATGAGCCACTGCACGAGCACGTTCGACGCTTTTCGGAGATGCGCATCAAGGTCCCATCAATGTCTGACAATGAGGCAATCGAAGCTTTCATCACTGGTCTCCGCTTCCACGATGCCCTAAGGGACAAGCTCCTCCGCAAAAGACCTGAATCGGTCACAACGCTCCTAGCCACTGCTAAAAAATATGCGGATGCCGATGATGCTAAAAAGATAATCATCAAAGAAGCAGCAAGGGTTCCATGCTCCGACCACCCCCCACACCACGACGACTACCATGGCAACCGTGGTCGGAACAACAATTTTGATCGGCGCAATCAGCGCAACGATTCCCGCGACCACCGCAACCAGCGTAATCAGTGGCGTAATCGCCGTGACGATTACAGGGGCAAGCATGCTCAGGAAGATGACGGTGAAGTCAACACCATTAAAAAAGGTGGCGGACGTCGCAACTATGAAGAAGACTACACCAAAGCATTGAAAGGATCCTTCCAGCTCCATCCCAAGTCAAACCATACCATGGAGAATTGCCATGTTCTCAAATCTATCTACACGTGCCAATAGGATCCGGATACATCCGACAAGCCTAACGACGCAGGGGAGCAGCGTAACGAGGACAATGATGATGAAGATGTAGATCCCCGTCACAAGTACGTCAAGCCAACCGACCATGTCCACACCATCATTGGGGGCAGGGTGTCCATCGAGACCAAGCGAGAGCGCAAGCTGCTCGCCCACGCTTGCTTGAACGTGGCCAATGTCGACAACCTCATCGCTGATCCGCGGCTCCCTCCTTGGTCTCACCATGAGATCTCCTTCAGCAGAAAGGAATAATGGGCCACAATACCTGAGCCAGGGCGTTTTCCTCTGGTTCTCGATCCTTGTATCAACAAGGTTCAGTTCAATAGAGTGTTGATTGATGGCGGCAGTTCCATCGATATACTGTTCAAGAATAGTTTGCCAGCCCTGAAGATAACCCAGGCTGATCTCAAGCCATACAAGGCACAGTTCTGGGGTGTTCTCCCTGGACAGAGCTCTACGCCTCTCGGGCAGATCATGCTACCTGTGCAATTTGGTACCCCAGACCACTTCCGCACCGACTACGTCAACTTCATGGTTGCCGACTTCGAAGGCACCTACCATGCTATCCTTGGTCGACCAGCGCTCACCAAGTTCATGGCCATACCTCACTACATGTATTTGGTGCTCAAGATGCCTACTGAGAAAGGGGTTCTAACTCTCAGGGGCAATGTATACGCAGCTTATACCTGCGAGGATGACAACTTCAAAATAGCAGAGGCTCACGACCTCTCTATTCGCATGGCCGAGACCACGCTCGACGCTAAGAAGACCCCAACCGATCACCTGGAGATCCTAGAGCTCGAGGCCCCACGCAAGAACATCAAGTCCAAAGAGCACAAAACGATCCAGCTAGTCGACGGTGATCCCAGCAAAACGGCCGTTATCGGGGCCAACCTGGATCCTAAATAGGAAGACGCGCTCGTCAGGTTCTTGAGGAGCAACGTGAGTGTGTTCGCATGGAAACCCGCCGACATGCCCGGTGTACCTCGAAACTTGATCGAGCACTCCTTAAATATCGATGGCAAGGCCAAACCCATCAAGCAGAAGCTACAACTGTTCACTCGTGACAAAAAGGAGGCTATTAGGGTGGAAGTTACATGGCTTTTAGCAGCCGGATTTATTAAAGAAGTGTATCATCCGGAGTTGTTAGCCAACCTGGTTCTTGTACGCAAAAAGAATAATGAATGGAGAATGTGCGTTGATTACACTGATCTCAACAAACACTGCCCTAAAGACCCCTTCGGCTTACCTCGCATAGACGAGGTCATAGATTCAACTGCTGGTTGCGAGCTGCTTTCTTTTCTCGATTGCTACTCTGGCTATCACCAGATCGCTCTCAAAAAGGATGACCAGATCAAGACATCTTTCATCACACCCTTCGGCACCTACTGCTACACGACCATGTCGTTCGGGCTCAAGAACACTGGGGCTACCTACCAACACGCCATACAGGCCTGCCTCAAAGACGAGATAAAAGACGACCTTCTCGAGGCTTATGTTGATGATGTAGTTGTTAAAACCAAGGAAGCATACACCCTTGTCGACAACTTAGAACATACCTTTGCAGCCCTTAACACATTCCAATGGAAATTAATCCCAAAGAAGTGCATCTTTGGTGTTCCATCTGGCATACTGCTCGGCAATGTCGTCAGTCACGACGGCATACGCCCTAACCCAGAGAAAGTAAAAGCTATCTTGGACATGAAGCCGCCCAAAAAGGTGAAGGATGTTCAGAAGCTTACTGGATGCATGGCTGCACTCAGTCGTTTCATATCAAGATTAGGCGAGAAAGGACTACCGTTTTTCTAGCTGCTCAAAGCATCCGAGAAGTTTGAGTGGTCGGAGGAGGCAGATGCTGCCTTTACACAGCTAAAACAATTCCTTACATCACCTCCAGTCCTCACTGCTCCTAGAGAAGACGAAACCCTCCTGCTTTACATTGCGGCAACTAATCGAGTGGTCTCCACTGCCATGGTAGTCGAACGCGACGAGCCCGGCCATGTCTACAAGGTACAGCGACCAATTTATTTCGTTAGTGAGGTGCTCAATGAATCCAAGACCAGGTACCCATAGATTCAGAAATTGATCTACGCCATACTAATTACATCCCGAAAGTTGAAACACTACTTCGATGGATATCATGTGGTGGTCATGACCGAGTACCCTCTGGGAGACATCATTCGCAACAAGGATGCAAACGGGCGCATCATCAAATGGGCAATGGAGCTATGCCCTTTCTCCTTGGAATTTGCAAGCCGTACTGCAATCAAGTCTCAGGCACTTGTCCATTTCATCGTCGAGTGGACAGACTTAAGCACACCTGCCTTTCAGGGGCCCGCCGAGTATTGGAAGATGTACTTCGACGGCTCTCTCAACATCGACGACGCAAGGGCAGGAGTCCTTTTCGTATCACCATCCAAGGAGCAGCTCCGATATGTCCTCAGGATTCATTTCCCGGCATCTAATAACGCCGCCGAGTACAAAGCATGCCTACACGGTCTGCGCATCGTGGTCGAACTCAGTGTCAAGCGTCTCTATGTCTACGGAGACTCGACTTTGGTCATCAACCAACTCAATAAGGACTGGGATACGACCAGCAAAAAGATGGACGCATACTGCAAATCGATCAGAAAGCTGGAAGGCAAGTTCTATGGCATCGAGTACACACATGTGGTCTGGGACAAAAATCAAGCAGCAGATGCGCTGTCAAAGTTAGGATCATCCCGAGCCAAAGTCCCACATGGCGTATTTGTTCAAGACCTGCTCACGCCCTCCATCAAAGAAGAAGATCCCGCGGTCGACCAGCCTCCAGACCAGCTATTGGTGGCTACGGTTCTGGCGTCAAACACCACCAACCCACCTCCGACCACTAAGGAGACTGACTGGAGAGTACCTTTCATCTAGTACCTGACAGATGGTAGCGGTTACACCGATCGGACAAAAAACGAACGCCTGATGTGTCGCAGTAAGCAGTATCTGCTCGTCGATGGCAAATTGTGGTGCAAGAACGCGAAGGAGGAAATCTTGATGAAGTGTATAACCCAGGAGGATGGTGAACATCTCCTGGACCAAATCCACTCTGGCTCCTGCGGCAACCATGCGGCCTCGAGAACGCTGGTTGGCAAGGCTTTCCAAGCAGGGTTCTATTGGCCGTCAGCCGTAGCCGATGCAGAGAAGCTAGTCCGCCATTGTGAAGGTTGTCAGTTCTTCGCCAAGAGAATCCACGTACCAGCACACAAGATTCAGACTATACCAGCCTCTTGGCCCTTCGCATGCTGGGGACTGGATATGATCGGGCCTTTCAAACCGGCCCCTGGGAAATTTACATGCGTCTTTGTGCTTATCGATAAATTCTCCAAGTGGATAGAGTACATGCCCCTGGTCAAGGCATCTTCAGAAAAGGCTGTCGCGTTCATCGACCAGGTCATCCACCGCTTTGGCATACCCAACAGCATTATCACTGATCTGGGTACTCAGTTCACCGGGAACGCTTTTTGGGACTTCTACGATGAAAGGAGCATAGTAGTAAAATACGTCTCGGTGGCACACCCTAGAGCTAATGGACAGGTTGAGCGGGCAAATGGTATGATCCTAGACGCACTCAAGAAAAGGATGTATAGAGAGAATGACAAAGCTCCTGGAAGATGGCTCAAATAGTTACCAGCCATGGTCTGGGGTCTCAGAACCTAGCCCAGTCGCAATACCGGCGTATCACCATACTTTATGGTTTATGGCGCTGAGACAGTGCTCCCAGCAGATATAGCCTTCAGATCGGCATGGGTAGAGAACTTCGACGAAGACAAGGCCAATGAAGTACGGGAGCTAGAAGTGAATAGTGTAGAAGAGAAGCGGCTCAATTCTTGCGTACGTACAGCCAAATACCTTGATGTTTTGCGCAGGTACTACAACAAGAACATCAAGGAGCGGTTCTTCATGGTCGGGGACCTAGTCCTAAAGTGGAAGACGAATCAGGATGGTGTCCACAAACTCGCAACCCCATGGGAAGGACCCTTCATGATTAAGGAGGTTACACGCCCTACATCTTACAGGTTAGCTCACCTAGACGGCACAGACGTACCCAATTCCTGGCACATCGACAAGCTTAGGCGTTTCTATGCTTAGCTACTAAGATATGTACTCCTCTTGTACTATTGATTTATTTCAATAAAGCTATTATGATTTCTCCGACCACTCTAATGTGTCATTTCGAAGTCTATTGTTAGTCTAACTCTACCAGTTAAAACCGACCACCATTCCTTCTTGGGTTTTCGGAGCAGGCCCTGTCTCCGGTTCCTCCCAACGCGTGCATGGGATCCGCTCTCTACGCTACGGGTGATCGGCAGGTGCTCTCTGGTTTGACTTGTGTGTTTCTACGTGTGCACAAGCTACGCACCTCACACTCCGACCGCAAGACAAACCAGGGCCATACAAACCTTTCAGGATGACGTGTCGACTAAGCTGGTACAACTAAACAGAACGCCAACACGTTCTAACTTAGTTACATCAGCACGATATCCGAGCTTAAACACGTTTTCTACAAAACAAACAAGCTCATGTTGATATACAGTTACATTATTACAAGCTTGCCTGAAAAGGTCCAAGTTTACAATAACACAACTACATCTTCTTCTACAGCTATAGCCTACACTAATGGCTGGTCAGGGCACGCGGCACCTGCTGCTCGCTGGGCCCGACATCATGCTCGGGTCTTGGGGACTCTAGCATTGATCGAGCTGAAGAAGATGGCCCCGCCGACGCCTGGCTAGTCGAGACCGCAGGCTTCGCCGATTGGCTTGAAAATAAAGGCGCTCCCAGCTGACTTGTTGACGGCGTTCCTTGTACGGGTGGTGTCGCACCTCCACACAGGTTAATGTCACCAATTATTTTCGCCGACAAGTCCAGTTGGGTCATCCGTAGCTCCTCGGCCTTGTCTGGATCTACCTCCTTCGGGTATCCAGCCTCCAGGCGCTTGAGATCGATCAGGGGGTAGTGAGCACGTACCATGCTCAGCACATGTGCGCCTGCATACTCTCCTGCCTCCTTCACGAACTCCTGGAACCATCCCCATGCCTTTTGGCATCTCTCGATCAATCCCAGCTGCGGCGTCCTTGGCACATCTTCTACTAGCGCCGGATCGATAAGGTTAAGGACCGGCAAAATGCCCTTTGCCACCTCCTAGCACCGGCTTTTCTAGGTGTCACGGTCCTTGGTGATCTCTTGGCATTGCGCCTCCAGCCGTCACGGTCTTTCATCATGGCCTCCAGATGCTTCTTTGCATTGACTTTTATAACTGCAAACCGCACACGCTATTAAAACGTCAGACCACGCCAAACTACGGTAGGCAACAAAAATGAGCAAAGGCGTTTGGACAACTTACTTTTTAGCTCCTCTGTCATCTTGGTCGTGTGGTCCCGGAGCTGCGACTGGTCTTGCATCAGTTTTTTGTTGTCCTCGTTTAGGCGATCACACTCCACGACCGCACGACTGTTCTCTTCTCGGAGACGGATCACTTCAGCTTCTAAGCCTGCACTACGGCTGTTACTACCAACAACACAACAGCACTTGTCAGTAGTCAGTATGATAAAATGGCTACTTACTTGTTCTTTCCCGCTCTTTATTACTGAGCTAGATGACCAGGTTCTGGTTCTGGGACTCTTGCACCATCTTTTCATGATTGGCGGCTTCAAGTCGCTGGCGCAAGCGGTCCACCTCCGCTGTCAGCTCCTTGTTACTTGCAGCGATCCCCTCGATCTGGTCGAAGCATTTCTTGCGGTACTTTGCGGTCTTCATTAAGTCCTGTGTGCAGATAGCTAAGTAAGATAACTACGACTAGACAGCAAGACCAACAGGTGAAGCGAAGCCTACCTGCACCTCCGTAACAAGCCGCTTCACCGCCCGTTCAACTTTCTTGGTTTCTTTGACCTCCGGGATTTCCTCATGGACAACCCATTGGTCGTTCCGCCAACGCGACACATAAACATGTTGTCGCTTGTCTTGCGGATGGCCCAGGACCTCCTCCACCTCGTCCTCTTCAGGCTCTTCTTCAGGTCCTGGTGCTGGCCCAGCGTTAGCAGCATCTGTGATCATCACAGCCTTCCCACGAGCTGCAGCGTCGGTAAATGTGGTCTGTGCTCTCGCCTCCGGCCGCTGCTCCTCGGTCTGCTCTGTTACCCTCGACGCTGAGGTGTTGCCCTCAGCAGGTTTAACACTTGGAGCACTCATGCCCGGCTCGGCTGGTCCCTCGACCACCTGCTCGGGGACTGTTGTCTGACTGCTCACTTGCTGGGGCACCGACGGATCTTCTACTCTGACTTCCTTGGTGGTCGGCTGCAGGGTAGTCTGCTCTGTACTTATTGGCGATGCCATGCCACTTCCGGCTAGCTGGTCTGGACTTTCTGTGGACGCCGAGCTAGTACATCCGAGATAAGTTCAGAAAGCAATCATATTAAATGCAAATTGCTAAATTATATCAAGGTTACAAATACTTACATATTGGAACCACGGAATGATGTGGAGAAGGCGCGTCTCTTCGGTCGTACTTGCTCCACGTGCTATGCGGGTGACTCCTGGTCTCCCTCTACATCCAGCACTATCGCTGGGCCTTGGGGCTCGACCCCTCCGCCGCTTGTCCTTCGTGCTGCAGTGGTCGGTGGCGTGCTCGGTTCATTTGTCACTCCTGTCGCCGGTCGCGTTCCTTGCCCAGGTACTCCCAAAGTCGACCCGGCTGCATCCTTCACCGCCATCGGTGATGTAGGTCCCACGGGCGTGGAGGAGCCACCTTGATCCATCGACTCCAGTTGCTTCCTCCTTTTTCGAGGGACAAGTCGAAAGGTGTCTGCATGCTCTCCCTCCTCTGCGTCATCGTCCGACTAGGCAAAAATCACCTACCGACGCTTGCCGACAGGGTTCTCCTCTGGGTCCCCCTCGGGCTCATTGATATTTAGCGCCCCCCCGGTGAGCAGGGTGGTTACTGATCTCTTCTTCAACTGTTTGGGGGCAGCCGACCCCTTACCAGCGGCTTTGGCCGCTGCCTCCTCTCCAGCTTCGAGCACCACCCAGTCGATGTCCTCGTCCTCGATCTCGATGCTGGTCTGGGTGGTGGGATCAGCTCCTTGTGGCCACTCTACTCCAGGGGGTGGTGACACAAACACTGTCGCTCTATCCCGACCATTAACCTGGGTAACAAAAGGGAGTGAACACAGTAAGTTTCCACTTATCCTACCACAATATAAGACTACGGGTACAAGGCAAGACGAGTTACCTTTGGGGGAGGTCGGGCAAGCTTGAAAGCATGCTCGATGTCGCTCAATCTGGCATAATTTGGACCGGCTAAGTTAAATAGCTCACCAATTCTGGCCTTGACTTCGATTTTGTCAAGCGCCCCCTGCCTCGTCCTCATCGGGTCCGCGCTCCCTTGATACTCATAGCCAGGATGCACCCTCCTCTGGTAGGGCTGGATCCGTCGGCTGATGAAGCTCCCGACCACGCTCGGACCATCCAGTTTTTTCCACGGGATCATTCCAAATATTTCTGGAATCTGTTCCGGGTGCTCGGGCTTCTCCGACCAGCTTGTCTTCTTCTCCGGAATGTAGCCCACATCGCACAGCGTGATCGTGTTCGGCTCTTCACGGATGTAGAACCATTTCTTGTACCAGTCGTCGAGCGACGTGTTCCATGGGCAGTGCAGGTACTAGGCTTTCATGCCGTCATGGAGGTTGAGATACACACCCCCGGCTATCTTCGAACCACCGCTTCCTTTCTTCCACAGATAGAAAAGATGGCGGAAAAATCGAAATGGGGCTGGAAGCCGCCATATGCTTCGCAGAGATGTATAAAAGTGGCGACAAGGAGGATCGAGTTGGGATGCAGATTGCAAATCCCAATCTCATAGTAAAGACAGAGCCCCTGAAGAAACGGATGTACTGGAACCCCAAATCCCCGTTTAAAGAAATCCTCGAACACCACGATCTCACCTAGTTGTGGATCGGGGTACCCCTCGCCCTCCGGCGCATGCCATCCTGCGAGCTCCTTATTGTGGAGTACTCCCATGGTGACGAGGTCTTCAATGGTCTGCTCGTTGCTTTTCGATTTCCACCACTCCTTCGCCATGACCCCTGCTTTCTTCTGCGCATCACTTTTTGCCATGACTCCGGTCTTGCTGGTGAACGGGGAAATGGCGGCGGATTGATTGGTGGTGATTTCGGATGTATTAGGGTTGGCGAGAGGAAGAAGAAAGCTGCAGTTGCGAATGGCAATGGGGTTCAGTAAATAGTAACTGACCTATCATATACCGTATTTAACCCAAGAGTTATGCCGTTTCGTCTGCCCAGAATTCTTGGGAGACATGCGCACGCGCCGCAGACGGTTGTTTTCACAGCCTCGAGATCTATGCCAATATATGCGCCTCTTCGTTGCCAGTGTGGGAGGGCCCACGCTGACGCACCTACTGACAGGTGCCACGCAACTATTTGCTTGACAAGACAAAAGGCAAAATGACGTGCTATACCCGTCTACTTTTTTGACCAGACGTGTCAGACCGGACTTGTCAGAGCAAATACATAAGCAAATACAAAAAATAATAGTAAAAGTGGCATAATAGTACAAGTGGCAAAATGTTTTTTGCCACACTTTTTGTGCTCGGGGACTGTCCAGACCACCCTCGTGCTCGGGGACTGTCCAGACCACCATCGTGCTCGAGGACTATCCAGACCACCATCGTGCTCGGGGACTGTCCAGACCACCATCGAGCTCGGGGACTGTCTCGACCGCCCTCGTGCTCGGGGACTACACTGACTACGGTTATTCTCGGGGATTCGTTGTTTTTCCCATGCTGCGATCGGGGACTGCCCCGACCACTCTCCGACCATTGCTCGGAGACCGCTCTCCTCGGCTACATGTGATTTGTACTCACATACAGTTGAGAGGCATTGATTAATTCTCACTTAGACCTTGCTACAAGGCTGATACCTCGCCTTCCAGCAAGCTCGGGGACTACATCGGTACGATGCACCTGTTGGTGCATCTCGTATCGATTGTACGACGATTGGATTTTCAACTTAACTGTGAATTCTTTTTAGACCCTGGCACCACGTGCCTACGTCACCTACTACCAGGCTCGGGGACTAAGTGGGCACACTTCACCTTGCGGTGAATGTGCTTATTTTATCGATCCCTACGCTCTAACTGTTGGCCATAACTGCTACTGTAAAAGAGTCACTTACATTTCTTTTCAGAAATACAAGTGGACACACTTGATCAGGAAAGAAATCTTTTTCTTTTTTGTTCAGAGCACCATGCATTCTTTAGACAACCGGAATCTTCGGCTATAATCGTGGTCTACTGCTCTCTGTGCTGACCAGGATACTAGCACATTTGCTTGGTCAATGTTTCAGCCAGTCAGAGATGACATGAAGACAGATCGTATTAGTCGAAGAAGATCGAACGGCGTGTCGCAACATAATACATGGTGCTCGGGGACTAGCTGTGGGGGTATTAACCCATATACCCTTACGGCTAGGCTTGGGCCGGCCCGGACCAGGGGGTCCGGCCCACTAGAAGATGACGCGCGGCCTGGCCAATTTGCTCGGAGTCCCGCGCAAGGAATCAAGGCAGACTTGGAGATCAAGCAAGATCCTGGTCGGTTAGAATAGGAATCCTTATCCGGCCACCTATGGCAATTGTAACGGGTTAGGATTAGTTTCCGGATCTGTAACCCTGCCCCCCAGACTATATAAGGCGGGCAGGGGACCCCTCTCAAAAACATCTCTCATTGACATACAGCAATACAATCAGACGCATGACGTAGGTATTACGCCCTCATGGCGGCCGAACCTGGATAAAACCTCGTGTCTGTCTTGCGTCACCATCTTGTTTGTAGCTTGCGCATCTGTCTGCCGATAATCTACTACCTTGGGCATACCCCTAGGTAGACTGCCGACCATATTTCGTCGACATGGCGGCATGATCAAGATTGAGGTGGATTGGGACATCGGTTAGTGTAGCTGTTGGAGAGCAGGAGCAGGCATGCTTGACAGGAGCATCCGAAGAAATTGAAGCTTCCCCAAAAACCTTGCAAGAGTCTTTCATAACAGGGCAGAAGATACCACCAATCTTGATCACCAAAGAAAGCTCCCTATTAGGACGAGATTTATGAATCGGAGAATCTTTAGTGAGCTTTTTATGGAAAAAAAACTCTTTTGGAAGACATGTTGCATTTGTTTTTACGCCTGATCACAGTCGACCAGCTATCCTTCTCTTCTTTTTCCCATTTTTTCTATTGGAGTTCCTAGTTTTCACCCCATCACGCCACATGTGGAAGTAGATGCCAAAGTGATCAGTGGTAATCCTCTTGAGAGCACGAACCAACAAACCCACATGCTTTGAGGCAACAAAAAAGCGAAAATGTTGATCTTGCAGATAGGTAACATGGAATCCAGCAGGAGAGCCACACAGGCAACAATGAATAACCATAGCAACTGACTCTTTAGTCAAACGAAAGAGGTATCTTCGAAAAACCACAAGCATGAAGAAGGAGCCATCCGGAGACGAGGATGGGTGATGCACCGATGAAGAGAACTTATGAAGAACTTCAGCTTCGAATCTCTTACCCGGAGAGAAATTCCAGTCCTTGACTAACTCTGCCAGAGCAGGATCCTGCTCAAGTTCGAGGAGGGCACCAGGGGAGCAAACATGTCGAGCCATGCAGGGGAGCTCAACACCAGCGAAGGTACCGCCAGGAAGGGGCAGCGGTGACGAGGAATCAGACCGGCCTCATACTTGCTTAACGGTCTAGCGCACAGGGGCGGGCCAGAGGCATGCAGGGTTGCATCTAGGAGCGACCGCGAGCGCGTGGGTCCGCGCGTCCGCGCAAGGGGTGAGGGAAGAGTCGCTACCGTGGGCGTGGGCGTGGGCGAGCGGACGCATGGCAGTGACGAGGCACAAGCGCGGGTGCGCGGACGCCGACGCTCGGAACCACATCGAGCGGCCCAGGCGCAGGGGCGCGTGGCGGAGGCGTAGGCACGCGGGAGGCCGCTGCGGGGGGCGGATATGTGGGGCAAGGCCACCGGCGAGCAGGTGGGTGGCGGCGGCGGTCGTGGGGGTGCTCGCTGGTTCGACTGAATCAAAAAGTTTCAGACTCCTTTGCCTATCATTGATGAATTGGAGTATGGCCTCTGGCCACTGTCTGCCAGCCAACATGGTTGGTGATTAATTCCTCACCAACGAACTAAATGGTAGATGGAGCATGGCCAATCGGTCGCTTGCTTGATCTCATGCAGCATGCAGATGCTGCCCACTGAAAAGAATTCACAGGGTTTAATGCAGCATTTTCTTTTGTTTCAGAACAATGGTAATCACGCCTTTCGCTACACTATGATGCAAATATAATGTAGCCCTGGTGATTAGTGATTACCTTGTTGATTTGTGAAGATCACGACAAATAGGAGGTCAATTAAGCTTATCACACGACTCCAATTGCTTATCAGCTCAACAATGGTTTATGACATGTAAGGTGTGTGGATTTAGTTTACCACGTGAACAGGATACACCTCTTTAGAAGGTTCTTTGAAAAATGTTTGCTGAAAACCCATCATAGATGGCAAAGTCACAAGCGTGAAGCTAAGTCGGATGCTGATGCATATGACTTTGAGGCATTATGAAAATTGCTAGATTTGGGGGATGATTGTCCACACAAGCTGACCATAGGAGATTCAGGCCTGGAGGGGACATGGTGGTGGTGTTCATCTGCTAAATTTTCTTCAACCACGGCAACACATTTTCAGCAAAGAAGAGTCCAGTGTGATGTTGGTCATACGTCTTTTGTTGTTAGCAAATAATGCAAATAAAGATCGAACACAAGACACATAATTTTACGTGGAAAACCCTTGCGGGAAAAAACCACGGGCGCCAACCAGCGATCTTCACTATATAATGATGAGAGTTTACAAAACACAGAGAATACACAATGAGTCTTGTGCTCTTTCTGTGCGGCTTTCAAGATGTATATATAGGACGAACAGACTGCAGTCCAATACGAAAACCAATCCACTAAGCACATAACCTGAACCGCGGGCCCTCCAAGTGTCCTCGCAAGACCCATGTTTGAATTCGGATCATATTCCAACATCTGTGCCCTCATCATCCAATAAGTCATTGTCCTGGGTGGCGAATTGATGAAAATCTACTATCTCATATAGGAAGCGGTTTTCACAGGCATATGTTGAGTTTTCCTGTGCCAGCCTTGATTCATAGGCCAGCAATATCTCCAGTTGCATGCAAATCTGTTTCAGCAATGGATTGTTTAGAGAGACTCTTTCAGTATAACATGGAGAAAATAAGTTATATTCATCGGTTCACAAGAACAACACCATGTACTATATACCATAGTTTAATGGATGTAGTGATACTCTTTAGATGTTGTTAAGAACAAGCTTGCAGTACCAACAGTTTATAGCTAATATGAAACGAGATACTGGACTCAAACTTCTCATCGCCATATAATAATATAGTTTCATATGAATCTAAATTTATGTAATGCTCAATTTTCAAAAGAAGCAGAGTACTGAAAATTCAACCCTTATGCAAGTGTTCAAAAATGATGAGCACCAATAGCTACTTATATAATTTATTTAATTGCAAGATTCAGATGTAGTAATATTCATTTATCAGTTTGGTGATGAAGTATCACCTATTGAATGTTCTTGATGAATTGAAAATGAAGGTGTATGTAATTCACGAAAAGACATTAAACATGATAACAAACAAGTTTGACCAGAAAAAAGATTACCAAGTCATCATCTTCAGTTTTGTCCCCTTTCTGCTTTGTTTCTAGCAAGAGCTTATTTTATACTTCTAGGAGAGCACATCTCTGCTTTGCAAAATCTGGATCGATTCAACAGATTTTTGTTCATGGAGTAGAAGTTTTTCTGTAACAGCCATTGCATTAGCAACCTGAAAGCATTAATAGGGGAAAGAGAAAGGGATCATTGCTGGTAGATACTATAAAAGAATAACTTATCTGAAGCATTCATCGAAAATTTCCGAAAAGACAAAATTTATGTTTTAAGGAAAAAAAAAACAATTCTTCTAATTCATTGTAAGCACAGAAAAGAGCTTACTCTGCTATTCTGATGGTCACGATGCTTTTTTTAAACAAATCAGGCAGAGGAGCAATGCTTATGTTTTGATAATGCTACAGATCGTAAGAAAACATTAGGCAACTTCAGCTGGTACCCTGTCAATTCTCGAGTCTCGGCTACACTACAACTCCGTAGATGGGTGAAGGAACTAAAAATAAATAGACTGGCAAAATAAAGGAACCGGAAACAAGTAGATCAACAAAGGAACTAGAAATATTTTTTTAGTAGAAAATACAAACATCTGTATGCTTTCCTTATACCGAAAACTAGCAGGTTTCCTTCTAATTTGAATTTTCTTTGTTTCCTCAACTCAATGATGCTGGATTTCTTATTATCCACAATTGTGAGCCCTTCCTGTTAAAGAAAGGAAGCCAATTTACAATACAGCTCAGGGTTATGCCATTTATAGAAATAGATTTTTTACAATGGTTGGGAAAGTACATTGATACCTCTAGGTTCTTTCATCTTTTTCTATTTTTTAAGTAATTCATTGAGAAATATATTGCAGAGGGTATGTTAGTAATTGAGGTTGAGTCCGTCTCAAACTTGACATAACCCCGCTGCCATCCCAAGTTTAATAGGGCACGACCCCCCGCCGGTGCCGCCGCTCAGTTGGGCATCTCCATCGATCCTGCACTGAAGACCTCAGGCATCCAGTGTGTTTGGGCCGCCGCCGCCATGTATGAGTAAAGGAGGTGCTTGTGTTCATGTTGCTACTAATCACGGCACCTGTGACGGTTACCGACTACTATGGTGCAGCTGAGGACAGCCTGGCCCGACGGCACAGCTGCTGCCAGGCCAAGCGCACGGCGGCCAGCGGCCTGCTCGCCCGGTGGCGCAGCTTCTGCTGCCGGCTGCATAGGGAAGAGGAGCAAGGACAGCATCGGCTCGGGAGGCGCTCGGAATAGCACGTAATCGACCGGGCAGGTGCGGCTGCCAGTGGCCGTGGCCATCCAGCGAGAGATAGCACGCGCGTGACACTTTCCATGGTCATAGCTTCGACGGGTGAGAGAAGACCATGGTCCAAGAGATGGAGGAGGAAGAAAAGGACTAAAATGGTAGATTTACCCTTATTCGAAAATAAAATAGAAAATAGAAAATAGATCTTATCCCACATATTTTGGTACTAGCCCCACCTAATTTGGTACTATCCCCACATGTTTGGTACCTCTAGGTACTTTCAGTTGGGTACCTTCTATTTTTCCACCGTTCGATCTTACCCAATGGATGACCCATGTTTTTTCCAACCATCGTAAAATTTCTCTTATAGAAATAAAGAAACAAAAACAAATGCGTTAAGTAAAAACCCATTACTTACAATGCATTTTTTATTGTTCCATCCACTAAGCTGGTTGACAGAATCAGAAAGAGCCTCAGTGGTTTTCAAATCATCAAAGGTCTGACTAGTGATGCCGCATCTCCAGTCTTCCAGTGGTTTTCAAATGAACTAACAAGAGTTACGGGCCTGAAATTACAAGGAAAGAAAGCCTGGAATAATATTAATGAAGTGAGAGACAATGCCAAACACAAAAGGTTCATTTGTGACTGTCAATATCTTCAGATACAGTTGCTGCCTCACCTGATATTTTCTGGATGCACCGTGTTGCTACATGGTTGTTCTTTCCTTCAGTTCTTAAACGTAGGCGCCAAGCCATCCTTGTCAAGAATTCCCTTGGCTTTACTTGCCAAAGTTTGCCAGAACCCAAGGTTGGCTCATTTATGATTTTGAACGATGTGTAACATTATGATGAAGCAGAGTCCTGCAAAGGAAAACCAGTATATCATCTCATTGTGCTGTGGGCCAACTACTAGTGCTGTGATACAAACAAGGTGATTGTGCATATCAGATATTCAGATCACCAAAGTAGCTTACGTGTCATGATTTAGGGCGTCTAATATAATAAGGTGGAACCAAACAGTCAGCAGCCATTCATGATATGCCACAATACATGGTCTTTGTTGAGCCAGTTTTCTTTCCTTCTGAAAAGTACCAATTCACGGCATGAGATTCAAATAAAACTAAAGAAGGGTGCAATGATGCAATATTGTACCTTAAGAGGAAAATTGCTAGAAAGTATCATCAACAAGGCATATGCACCATGATCTTTATTCATTGAAACAATTCTCTTTTCCTCCTAAAAGTACCAATTCACGGTATGAGATTCAGTGCAATAATGCAATATTCAGGAAAAATGGTAGAGAGTGATATGATCCAGGAACTGAAATTGTAGGAGAGGTTGAATTTGTTGGATAAAGAAATAAATAGTTGGACATGATATGATCCACTGTAACACAGAAGCATATGGCAATGGGTCATATCTATATGCAAAAAATAACTAAAACAGTTCGGTTTGCACTGTCATTGATACCACAAATCCAAGAGCATAAGCTGTTTTTTTTTATTTGGAACTAACCTGCAGATCGATGTACAGTGAAGAGTTAGAGTGCGTGAAAGGCAGGGAGAAGCAGAGATTCAGCTTTCCGCGTCAGGAGTGAAGGAAGGCAATTGTATGTATATCTGGCCTTGTTCCCTTTAATTTCTGGCATTCCTCATAAATCAGATATGGGCAGCGATCTCATATTTTGAATTGCAATGATTTGTAATTCCTGGAGAGAAGGGAGGGCCAGCAGAGCCCTGCAGTCTTCAAACGACAGGCTTTGGAGAGATGTGAGGAGCTGAAATTATAGATCGTAAATTCAGTCTACAAAAGAAATAAAAAAATCAGTTTGCACACTTAATGAAATCGTAAATAGAGGAGCAAAAGGTGTTTTCTTTTAATTTGGAACTAACCTGCAGATCGATGTACACCGAAGATTTGAGCGTGGTGTGAAAGGCATGCAGAAGCAGAGGTTCAGCTTTCCGCCTCAGCAAAGAAGGCACTGTACAAGTATATCTGGCCTTGTTCCCCTTAATTTCTGGCATTCCTCATAAATCTCGGGACTGCAATCATCCTTGTGCAGCAGTCGCAGTGAATCGGGGAGGCCCTCCTTGGGCAGCGATCTAATATTTTGAGCCCCCAAGATATATAATAGCTGGAGATAAGGAAGGCGATGCAAGCCTTGGGGGAGGGACTGCAGAGCCCTGCATTGAAAGAACCACAGGGTTTGAAGAGATGTGAGGAGCTGAAGCGCCTCGTCCTGCTCTTCCGTGAAGTTCTCTGTCCGCCAATCATCCCTGAAGTATAACGTCTGGAGGGTAGCGGAGAGGCGGCTGCAGATGGGAGCAACAAGCACTGCAGAGATGCTGTCCACCTCAAGGCTCACCAGTTGGAAGGAACCGGCGGGCATTGTTTTGGTCGTTCTTCCCACCGCTGCAAGTACATCTGCTGCTACAGAGTATGGCTCAGCCTCACCATATCTCCAATTGAACACACACAGTTGCTCGAGGTTGGATGTGATGAGGGGATCGAACCCATCCGCTGTGATATCCTTGCGATTAACAAGTTCTAGACTGGTAAGAGATGTGAGATTTGCGAGCAGAGCCATCGGCAGCGTGCTTTGCTCACCTTCAAGGTTGAGTTCCTTGAGGCACGGAGGGAGAGGGTAGATGATGCTCTGAGTCTGAGATGCAACTCCTCCCATGGACCACCGAGAGGATAGCTTGTCACAATTGATTATGGTCACGGACTTGAGCGACAAGAGGCCCCAGAATCCTGCTCCTTCCTCTTCATCCATAGGCAGGATCAGATTCTTACACGATTGGAAGCGGACATCTCTCAGCGAGCTGGAGGGTGGAAACTGCAGTACCACTTCCTCATGATCCTCATCTGATGATGCCAGCACACCCAAACGAGAAAGAGCTGGGAAACACTTGAACAAATCTGACAAAGATTTTCTGGTAAGAGGAAATTGTGTGAGTTCGAGAGATTGGACTGTGTGTAGCACGACACCATCATCCAGTCCTCTCAAAAATGTTTCCTCACATCCATCGACCATTATATATCTTAGGGAGTGTAGCTTTTGGAGATCCATAAATGACAAGAGTAATGCATCCCGAGCTGTCAACCTTTTTACGTCACCAAGATTTTGGAGGGCCAATTCAGAGGGCTTCCGAATGTTCAAGCCAGTACGATCATAAGTCAAGCACTCCGTCTTAATACGGGATACCTTCGAAGTGTGAGGCAAGGGAGGAAGGTACAACTTCGGGCATCTATGAATGTCAAGATCACAAAGACTAGGGAACCATATGGTGTTGTCTTCTGTAGAAGAAATAGGCCAACCCGAGATCAGCAGCGTTGTGAGCATGGGACAACCAGTGCAGCTGATTTTTTCAAGCCTTGAGAACAGATGACAGTTAGCTCCCCCAACCCACTCCACAAGTTCCGGCATATCACAAAACTCAACTTCCTTCAAGTGTGTGAAACTTTTTTCTGTGGTGCCACCGAAGAAGTCAGGTCCAATCTGAGATAACCCAATAATGTTTTTCAGCTTTAGCTTTCTTAAGTGATACATCTGCCCAATAGGTGGAAGGTTGGCCCACGACACACTCTCTAGATGTAGGGTCTCCAAGTTTTTCATGTATAAGTTGTTGCTGCACAACCAACCAGGACCAATGGAGCCACCATGGTTTACAATGCAGAGTCTTCTAATATTAGAGGGTGGCTGGATACTATCTAGGATATCATCTCCAGTGGACTCTTGCTTCTCATTCCAAAGTAATCCCAACTCAACTAAATTTCTCTTTGCCATCAGTTTGGCTTCTTTAGCTTCTTGTCTGGTTGTAACATTTTCAAGCCCATGTATATTGAGCACTCCAACTTCTTCTAGTTTCCCCAACTCTCCTAGCTCAAAGCCAAAACTCTCTTTCTTGACATGGAATTCTTTCATTTCTTGTAAAAACTTCATTTTCCCCACCTCAGGAACATTGGAATGAAAATCTTTCTTAGCAACAAAATGGCGTAAATTTTCAAGACGGCTAATGTCCTTAGGCAGAGAACAATCACTTCCCCATCGGTTAACATCTAGAAATTTCAAGTGATAAAACCTAGACACTGTGTTTGGCAAAGACACTTTTGAGTAATAAGGGGAAATAAGTTTTAAGTACCGAAGATGGACAAGGTTTGAAAAGTTGTGTGGCAAGGAACTATGGGAGTTCATGAATATAGATAGAACACGAAGACCTCTTATTTCCTTAAATGTATCCCTTAAAATATTGACTAGGCGTAACCTTCTGTATTCTCCAAAAATCATCAAACTCCGCAAATTTTTAATGTCTATCCTTTCCTTCAATTTACCCAATTTACCCATGTCTTCATCAAAATTCTGAATATGAGTATCATGCATGAAAATGGATAGGTAACGAACAGTTTTTGGGATTTCATTTGCGTCAAAACTAGAACAACTGATATAGGCACATTCTTCTAATGAAACGATCCTTGAAAGATCATGAAGTAAATCATGCATTACGTAAAAATTATCATCTCCTTTTATAAGAAAACCATTATCTAATAATTCATCCAAATAATCTGATCCTATGTCCTCAGTTTTTTTATTCTTCCTAGTACAGTCTATGATGCCTATTGAATCCCAAAAACAAATAATCTCAAGCTTCTCAAACTTATAATCGTCAGGGAAAAGGGAAAAACATGAAAAGCATTTTTTCAGATGGAAGGGAAGGTAGTCATAGCTAATTTTCAAGGCTGGGATAATATCATTGTCATGATTTTCTTCTAGCCACTCTTTGTTGTCAAGAATTTTCATCCAATGTTCCTGAAAGGGTTTTTTGATCAATAACCGACCAACTGTTTTGGCTGCAAGTGGGGAGCATTTTAACTTATCTGCTATTTGTTTTGCAATACCAATTAACTCTCGATCACCATGCTCATCTTGGATCCTACCAAATGCACATATTTGGAAGAATTTCCAAAACTCATCAGGATCCAAACCACGGAGGTCAATTGGATTAGTTCCTTTTGTCACCATTTCTACAATTTTTGGGAACCGAGTTGTGACAAGAATCATGTTGCCACTGGTCTCGTCCTTTCTTAATGGAGCTAATAGTTTTTCCCACTCTTCAGTACTGCTACATTCCCATATGTCATCCAAGACAAGTAGAAACCTTTTGGATTTCAACCTCTCTGAGATGGATTTCTGAAGCTGGTCTAAGTTGGCAGTAGTTTCATTTGGTATTTTATTTCCTTCATTATCAGTTGCAGGTAGGCAGCTCAGGATCTCTTTGGTGAGATTAAGCACGTCAAAATTAGTCGATACACATATCCAGACATTAATATCATGAAAACATTCTTTAATCCTTGGGTCATTGACTAAGTGCTGGGTGAAGGTAGTCTTTCCAATACCCCCTGGGCCAACTATAGGAAGAACAGACAAGGTTTTACCACTCTGTGTCACACTGATAATCTCCTCTATAGTTTTCTCAAAGATGGCATCCCTCCCAAACAACTTCTCCTGTGTGATTTGAGAGCTTGTGTGGGGCCTTTTAGTGAAGGCAGGCATGTGTGGCTGAGGGTTACTGCCTGACACTATCTTGAGCAAGTCAGAGACAGGAGTACAGTTAGAGTGCAGCTCCTCTATGAGCTGCTTGATTTTGTTGGACATTTCCACCCGGTTGAATGGCAACTTTTCAACATGGTCACCGTGGTCCAGAGACATGGCAGTGACAGAATTCCGATAGGGAGAGGGTGGACACACGCGAACACAGAGGACGCAAATGTTTTTGGTGCTGCAAGCGACAGCTTTTCTCTTGATGTTTCATTTCTATATAAAGCAAAATTACAAGCTAAATATGGATACAAAATGCTGATACAATCACAGCATGCTCGTGCGCAATTGTTGCCATCCCAACAATCTGGGGCATGCCATTCTTAGCACAGCCGGCTAATCAATTTCCTACTTGCTAAAAAAGGATGCTCAGGGCTTATTCAAACATTCTCCTCCTAAGCCCTAGAGCTGCTAGACTAAATTCTTCATGCCGATCTCGCCACGAAGTTCCTGAAACCGAACACGCCCAAGAGCTTTCGTGAGAATGTCTCCCAGCTGCAGTTCGGTGCCAACAAATTCGACGTCGATCAGCTTCTTTTCATAGCATTCCCGGATGAAGTGAAATTTCACGTCGATGTGCTTACTCCGGTCATGATGCACCGGGTTCTTCATCAGGGAGATGGCAGACTTATTGTCTACCTTGAGCTTCGGCGCAAAGACAGCTCCTCCGACGAGCTCAGCCATCAAGCGTGCTAGCCAAACTGCTTCACACGCAGCTCCGGCGGCCGCAATGTATTCCGCCTCACATGAGGATAACGCGACCACTTTCTGCTTGGCCGATTGCCAGGCAACCGGTCCACCTGCAAGGAAGAAGATGAGCCCGCTAGTGCTCTTCCGATCATTGACGTCTCCGGCGAGATCGCTGTCAGAGTAGCCAACCAGCTTGGGGACTCCTTCTGTTCTTCTTCCGGGACAGTAGTGCAAGCCCCAATGTACTGTCCCTGCCACATAGCGGAGCACCCTCTTGACGGCAGCAAGATGCTCCTCCCGAGGTGCTTCCATGAATCGACTCAAGTACCCAACTGCGTAGGCCAAGTCAGGTCTAGAGTTGCACAGGTACCTGAGGCTCCCGATGAGGCTGCGGTAGTCAGTAGCGTCAACACTCGGTGTCGTTCCTTCCTTCAACAGCTTGAGCTTCATCTCCATGGGAGTGGCGCTCGGCTTGCAAGCGCCCAGCCCCGCCTTCTCAAGAATTTTAGTGGCGTAGGCTCCTTGCCGAAGGGTGATGCCGCCCGCACCCTGCGTCACCTCCAGACCGAGGTAGTATGAGAGGAGCCCGAGGTCACTCATACGGAACGTGTTCATCATCTCAGCTTTGAACTTGTTCACCGCTCCAGCGTTGCCACCTGTGATGATTAGATCATCCACGTACACGCCTACGATCAGGCGTGCAGCTCCTCCTCCACGGGTGTACATCCCGTGCTCTTTGATGCAGCGAGTGAAGCCGTGCGCCAACAGCGAGGCGTCGAGCTTCTGATTCCACGCTCGTGGCGCCTGCCGGAGTCCATACAGCGCCTTGTGCAGGCGCAGTACCTTGTGCTGGTGCGTGCCTTCGGCGAACCCCGACGGTTGCTGAACGTAAACCTCTTCCTAGAGATCACCATTCAAGAATGCCGATTTGACGTCCATGTGGTGGACGCCCCAGCCGTAGTGCGCTGCTATGGCGAGGAGCAGTCGCACCGACTCCAACCGAGCCACAGGAGCGAAGACTTCTTCAAAGTCGATACCAGGGCGCTGCACATAACCCTTGGCGACGAGGCGTGCCTTGTATTTGGCCACGTTCCCGTTCTCGTCGCGCTTCACCTTATAGACCCACTTGAGGCCAATGGCACGGTGGCCACGCGGGAGTTCCACCAGGGACCAGGTCCCGTTCTCCCGAATGGAGTTCATCTCCTCCTCCATCGCGGCAATCCAGTTTGGATCGCCTCCGGCCTCCTTCACCGACCGTGGCTCCTCCACACTGACCGAGTGCAGCTCGGCCTCCACTCTATCACGGTCCGCCAGGCCTGGAACGGCTCCAGAGCCGATGATGTTGTCCAGCCTGCGGTACCGGTGCACCATGTCCTCGTCATCATCTGCGTCGAGGTTGGGGTCGTCGCTGAGTGGAGTGACAAACTCGGCCTGCGTCCCCGTGGGAACGATCGGAGTTCGCGGCGATGATGTGCCAGCCGGCGCAGGAGATGCTAGTAACGCCACGGCCGCGGGTGACTCCGGCGTGGCGGACGACGTCGTGGACGCTTCCCGCGTCGTGCTGGGCGACGGTGTTCCAGCAGCTCGGAGTGGAAGCTCGTATTCCTCCTCGATGGTGAAGGGCTCGGAATCGGATCCAGAAGATGTACTCCCCCAGTCCCAGCGCGTGCTCTCGTCGAAGACCGCGTCTCGCGAGACATGGACGCGCTCCGTCGCGGGGTCGTAGAAGCGATACGCTTTGGACCCGCTTTGGTAGCCGATGAAGACGACCTTCTGGCCGCGGTCTTCTAGCTTGACGACGTGTGGGCGCAGCCGCTTGATGTACGCGACACATCCGAACACCTTCAGAAAATGCACTGGAGGTTTCTTCCCGTACCACGCCTGGTACGGGGTCTTGCCTTCGAGCGCCGCCGTCGGTGCCCGGTTAAGGAGATACACGGCAGTGTGGACCGCCTCCCCCCAGAAACGTCCGGGCACGCCACGTGCGCGCAGGATGCTCCGCGCCGTGCCTGCAATCATCTGATTGCGGCGCTCTACGACGCCGTTCTGGTGCGGCGAGTAAGGAGCCGAGAGGTGGCGCTGGACTCCCTCACCTGCACAGTAAGAAGCGAACTCGACCGAGGTAAACTCGCCTCCATTGTCAGTTCGCAGGACCTTGAGTTTCTTGCCCGTCTCACGCTCGGTACGGGCTTGGAACTCCATGATGGCCGCTGGTGCGTCCGCCTTAGTGCGCAGAAGCGTGAGCCACATGTAGCGGCTCATGTCATCCACCAGCAGCAGGAAATAGGCATTCCCGGCTGGTGTGTGCGGCGTGATCGGCCCGCACAGATCACCATGGACGAGTTCAAGCTGCTCCTCAGCTCTGAACTTCGCGGTCTGCGGGAACGACGTGCGCTTTTGCTTGGCCAGCACGCAGTCCTCACAGACCTGATCAACGTGATCAACCACCGGCAGCCCGCGCACGAGTTCGTCGCGTCCCAGCTTCCTCAGCGCCTGGAAATTGAGATGCCCATACCTCTCATGCCAGCGCCAAGCGACGTCACCGGCTCTGGCAGTGAGGCAGACTGGCGCCACGACATTCATGTCGAGGTAGTAGAGCCAACTTGCCGATCGCTGCACCTTGGCGAGTAGCCTGCGCTGCAGATCATAGAGGCGCAGGAAGCCGGACTCGATGTCCACCTTGAGGCCATCCTCATCCATCTGCCCGAGGCTGATAATGTTGGTGGTGAGCCTCGGGATGAAGTAGACGCCATCGAGACGCCGGTGTTCTCCGTTCTTCAGGGCGAACAGCACGGTGCCTTTTCCTTCGATGGCGACAACTGAACCGTCACCGAACTTGACAGTCCCGGCGACGTTGGTGTTCAGCTCGGCGAAGACAGAACGCGACCCCGTCATGTGGTTCATCGCGCCAGTGTCGAGCACCCAGCGCCGAGGCCCCACAACCTCCTGCTCCTCCTCATTGAGATGGAGCAGAACCTTTCGTTCGACGAGGTGGACGCGAGCCTGCGGAACAGCATGTGGTGGCGACGTGGGATGAGAGCACAAGTCCGGCGACGCGCATACCTCAGTGTCCGCGGCGATGTACATGAGTGCCCCTTCTTCCTCTTCAGCTTGCGCGACATGTGCCGCGCCCTTCTTCTTCCCGCGGCAATCCTTGGCCCAATGGCCACCCTTGCCGCAGTTGTGGCAAAGAGTGCCGGGCGGTGGCTTCCCACCACCGGCGTTCCCGGCACCGACGTTCTGGCCATCGCGCCCATCACGCGACGAAGATCCTGCGCCGCCGCCACGACCGCGCCCGCGCCCTCGGCGCTTCCCGCGGTTGCTGGGGCCGGAGCTGCCGCCAGAGCTCTCCTGCTCACGGCGCGCCTTGCGTCGGGCCTCCCAGTCTTCTTCACAGAGCATCAAACGCCCCATGCCATCCGTGATCTCCTTCGGCTTGCCGCGTTCCTCGAACACTCGCAGTCGGCCGATGACGTCCTCGATCGAGACCGTGTTCAGATCGAGGAACATCTCGAGGGAGACGGCGGCCTGGGACAAGCGTTCAGGGACCACCTGCAGGAGCTTCTTTACCACCTCGGCGTCCGAGATGTTGTCGCCGAGGGTGCGGAGGTTCACGGCGAGCGACGTGATGCGGATGCCGAACTCGGAGACGGACTCGCCCTCCTTGAAGACGAGCGCGCCGAACTCGCGGCGAAGCTGCTGGGCGCTGGCGTCACGCGCGCGGCCGTCGCCGACTCGGAGCACCTTGACGGCGTCCCACGCCTCCTTCACGGTCCGCTTGCGACCGAGCGTCCCCCACATCTCGGAGGGGACCGAGCGCAGGAGACCCGCCATGGCCTGGCGGTCTTGATGGTGCTCATCTTCATCAGGGTCTTCGTCGATGCCGATGTCGACGGCGTCCCAGACGCGGAGCGTCTGGAAGTTCACCTCCATCACCAACGCCCACTCCGGGTAGTTCGTCCGCGTGAGCATCGGCCACGCGACGTTCGCGGATGGTCGCTCGATGACGCGCTCCACGACTCGTGAGCCAGAGCGGTGTCGGCTGTTGGAGCGCCCACGACGTCGTCGTGACGGCGAGGTCGAAGGCCTGGGCTTCTTGTCCTCGTTATCAGCATCAGTCGACTTCTTCTTGGAGGGCGACTGGGATGCCATGGCGACGATGGAGACCGGCTCTGATGCCAATTGACAGAATTCCGATAGGGAGAGGGTGGACACACGCGAACACAGAGGACGCAAATGTTTTTGGTGCTGCAAGCGACAGCTTTTCTCTTGATGTTTCATTTCTATATAAAGCAAAATTACAAGCTAAATATGGATACAAAATGCTGATACAATCACAGCATGCTCGTGCGCAATTGTTGCCATCCCAACAATCTGGGGCATGCCATTCTTAGCACAGCCGGCTAATCAATTTCCTACTTGCTAAAAAAGGATGCTCAGGGCTTATTCAAACAGGCAGCAGCAACATCGTCTTGTGAACGGCAACAAGAGAAGCATGAGAGCCAGTTACCAGAAGTGTGGCGAGCAGCATGGCGGGCATGCTGAGCTTTGGCGCCAAGGCCACCGCCCAAGTCCGGAGTGGCCTCTTGAGTCCCGTCCAGCTTATCCTGGATGATGAAGTAGTGTAGCTCGTCGAGAGCATCCTCAGCCTCGTCGGCCTTCTTGCCGAGCTTCTCGAGCAGCCCCTGCAGGCCAGGGTTGTTCGTGAAGTCCCTCCCCTGGACCTCGTCCAGCAGCCCTCTGGTGTACATCATCTCCCTTTCGATCTTGTCAAGGTTGAGGCCGAGCTCGGTGCTGGACACGTAGGCTTTCACCAAGTCGTCGGAGAGCTTGTTGAGGACTTGGCCGAGGAGCCAGTTCGCCGCTCCGAGAGCCACCTCCATCTCCTCCGCCGGCGGGGATGGACTCGGCTGCAACCTGCAGGGGTAATCGGTTCTAGTGGTTTAGTGGTGAGCAGTAGGAACAGTGTGCTTGAAAGGCTGCATGATTTTTTATTAAAAAAAATAGGCTGCATACAGCACCCACCTAGGGAACAAGGGACCTTGGATGAGCGAGAGCGAGAGCAAGAGCAAAAGCGTAGGCGAAGAGCAGTGTGCTGCCCGGAAAGGCTGGTGATGCGATTCCTTTATAGCTGTTCAGGTAATTGACTGATGGTGTTCGCGTACCACGCATTTTATTGTGGATGTTTGGCCATTAGACAACCAGGGGCCTTTGTATCCAGCTTCAAATGGTTATGTTCTAAATTACCTCTGTTCAGCTTGATTAATTATATTTTCGTAGTATACCTATGATGTCATAAATCTTTATAATCCTCTCTATAATTTTGGTCATACTTAAGATACTTTGTCAATTCAAGAAAGTTAGGACCACTTATAATTTAGAATGGAGGGAGTAATTTATTTTAGTTTTTATCGTAACTTAAACGTCTCTAATATTTGTGCTATTTTCTACCAAGCTTATTAAAATTTTACTAATGAATTTTTATATTCGTCTAACTCGGTATTTGAACAAAACTGAATATTTTATTAAAATTAATATTTAATGTTTTCTGTTCTCTATATAAGAGGTCTGTAAAAACTAAAAGAAAAAAAATATATGTGACGATACACGATTGATCTGTATATTCTTCTCATATAAAAAATGGCTAGCATTTGCCATATTCATTATGTGGGAGACCCACGTTCATAATTACAAGATGCATTAAAAAGGAAAATTATATGTTTAAATTTCTTTCACAAAAAACATAAACATCCATTCATCAACTCGTTAGGCATCATTCACTGCTATAGAAAAGATATCTAGAGACAACTGTAAAGAGCTTTTACCTGTATGTCTCTAGAAATTAATGATTTTTAAAGGCGATTAGGTACCTAAACTGCCTCTAGAAATCATTTTTTTAGAGACGGCTAGGCACCACAGTTGCCTCTAGAAAACATTTTTCTGTTGCAGCTGGGCTTGGCTTACTCGTAGCCTTTGTAAACTAATTTTCAGAGATGACTCTTTTTCTCATTTGCCACTAAAATCAATTATCAAAAGTTGAAATTTTCCTAACAAATTTATATTTTCATACTTTGAGTTCCACATAAATCAATACAGGATCACAATGCATACATATTCATATATAACACACCCACCAATATGTCATCACAAAAACTATGAATCACGGAGTATGGAATTATGTATGCTAACTCTAATTCTAGGAAAAATTAAATACGATAAGTTCTTGTCACACCCGATTTTAAGTATAAAATTGGATGCAAAATCTTATGTGCGCCCAGAGATTAGTCACACACATAAGCCGACAAATTATGAATAGTATCATCACAAGTGTTTATTACATCACGAATAATAAGATAGAGTCTTCACATAAATATAGCGGAAGTATAAAGAAAAGATCTCTCGTGGAGGCTCCATATCACATGGACGTCAACTGGTTGACCACAAGTCTAGTAATCATCGGGAAAGTCGTCATTACTATAGCCATCTGTTACCCATCCGGGATTTTTATCCAAATAATGAAAATAAACAAGCGTAAGTACATGTCGTACTCAACAAGTGTAACATGTGGTTCATAAGGCTCAGCATTCAGCTTTTAGTTGTCACAATTTTAGCATAAGAGTAGCAACACGGTGTTTCAATCCCAAAGTAAATCGCATGATCAATGTAAACATGAATAATGAATAGCATAAACGGATAATTCTTAGTGATTATCTATTCCATAAATGTTCCAAGGCCGCTCGTGACAGTGAGCACGGCTGATATACCAGTTTTATACTCTGCAGAGGTTGTATACTTTCACTGTGAGTCGTGATACCCATATGCCCGGGTTTATAACTCCCAAAACACTTCCAAGGTGAGTAGGCATGGATCACTATGAAGCCTTTCAAAGGTTCGTCTAACAAGTTAGGGCCACTAGGTTTCTGTGGCCTGTGAATGTATGGCTCCCCTTCCGACAGGCACAATGACGCGCATCCTATACACTGGCGGACAGAGGCCGCACTATATCCAACTCAGAACGCACCCCTCTTGTGCCATAAAGGTAACCTCTAACAAGCTAGAAAATGTCCTCATACTGAGCTAAAGCCAGAGCCATGTAGTCTTCACAGTTGTACTGTAAGTCTCGGATGATCACTTATAGATAAGTCCTTAGAGAGAGGAATCTAAAGCATTTAGAAAGTAGCTAAACACTCTAGCCCTCTGTTTCTAAGTTGCTAAAAAGTCATATTTTAATGTTTATTGCATATACCATTAGTCAAGTTACAAGATCATGGTTTAATTTAGCACTAGCAAAGCTACCCAATGCAAATCCCATATGAGGCAAGGTATATGTTCAATTCTAGGGAATCCCTACCAAGGTGACACATGCCACATGAATTTCAATGTATTAAAGTTGATAGGAAAACAAGGATGATCCTATGCTATACTTGCCTTGAACAAAGTACTCCTGTTATTTCTGCTTGTCAAAGTAGTACTCTTGGTCACCCACGAATTGCTCACCATCTATACTCGATAACCATAGCAACATACAAGCATCTAGAAGCAATCATGCATAGCAAATAAAAGCCATAGATTAGAACAGTACACCAATTAACATAACATCAAGATGAAAAGTTTGTAAAACGAATCTACGTTTCGCTACGATCACACAGACGCGAGGATCACAAAAATTGGAGCTAAAACGAAGAAGTTATGATTTAAACAAGATTTCCTTTAGTAAAATAATAGATTAAATCTAACCTCGAATTTTATGAGTTGAAAACATACCTAATAGTAGTATGAACATGTAGGTTATGGAATTACAAACCTAACGCAAGTTGAATTGATCAAATCAAAGTTAAAACGGATATTTTATGGCTAAAACAAGATTAGTGGCAAAGCTGTAAATAGATGAAAACGTATTTTGGATCTAAATCGAAGGAAACTACGCTTTCTAAAAGAAGAAGGCACATTCGGTGATTGCGCTTTGGACTGCGGGTTCTATAATTAAAAACCCGAGGGACCCTTTTGCAAAACGGTCGTTCGAATCGGTATCGATGAATACCGGCCGTTGGATCTCGATCTAACAAACCAGAATGGATCGGGAGGGGATATGACATCGCCGGCTGGCCGGCGGCGAGCCCCAATGGCGGCACCATGGCCGGAGCGGGCGGCGCTCGCGGTTTAGAGCCTATGGACCACCGTTTGACGAACCAAAGACACAGGGAGAAAGAGGGGACGATGGCGGACTCACCGAGACTGGAAACAAGGGCAGGAGACCGACGATGGCGCACGGCGGGGGCGGCGCTAGGGCTACGGTGGCTGCGAGCTCTAGGTGAGTGTGAAAGCTTGCTCTAGGGTTAGGTACGAGAGCAGCGCGTCATGGGCTCGACTTTTATGAGGCGGGGCGGCATGGGCAGCACGCCAAGACACGAGACACAAGATTTATGCCCTGTTTAGATTCAGCGTGTAAAGTTTTGGTATGTCACATCGGGGTGTCGCATGAGGTGTTCGAATACTAATAAAAAAACAAATTATAGAATCCGCCAGTAAACCGCGAAACGAATTTATTAAGCCAGTTAATTCGTCATTAGCACATGTGTTACTGTAGCACTTTATTGTCAAATTATGAACTAATTGGCTTAAAAGATTCGTCTCGCAAATTAGTCACAAACTGTATAATTAGTTATTTTTTAGTGTATATTTAATACTTCGTGTCCAAACATTGGACATAACCAGTGTAAAGCGATTTTTTTTAAATTTTAACCCTTTTTTAATATAATTTTAAATCTAACACTGTCGGTTTTTTTTAAAACTAACACTTTTGGCCGCGCCTATTGCCCTGGCGCGGCCAAATGCCTGTGCCGCGCCATGCATGGCGGTGTGACACAGGGCTGACGTGGCATGGGCCGTCCTAGGGGCCGCTGACGTGGTGGGTGTTGCCGCGCCACCGACCCTGGCGCGGCAGTGCCGCGCCCTGATCTGTGGCACGGCAGGACCAGATATATACCGCGTGCGAGCCCGCCCGCCCGCACGCACCCCTGCCCTGCCCGCCCGCCCGAACGCCGTCACCGCCAGCCGCCGCCAGCGCCCTGCCTGAGGCCGCACACGCCCGTGCCTGCCCAGCCACGCCGCGTATGCGCCCGCCCGGCCTCGCCTCGCCCCGCCCGCGCCCGCACGGCTCAGCCTCGGCCGCTCGCCCACGCCGCGCCCGGCCACTCCCACCACGCAGCGCCCTAGCCGGCCGCGCCACAAATGCCGGCACGTCAAGGCCACCCGCTCCTAAGGTACCTCTTGATTTTATATTTTTTATTATTATCTAGTATAGTTAGTATTTTTTGTATCCCTACGGTACCCCACGTGCCCTCGCAATCCTCGACCGGCCGTTGCAGAAGCAAAAGAGTTGATGTAGGGGCATCGAGCGGCCGTCGCAATCCTAGTGCTAGCATTTTTAGGAGTATGTAGGGGCATCGAGGCTATTTTCATTGACTATTAGTGTCTTTGACCAAATTTATATAATAGCGTACTAATATTTATGATACATGATAGGTACTATTACATTAAGCATGAAGTATACTTTCGTAATAAACTTATTAGGAGATAGAAATATTGATACCGTTTTTTAAGTTTTGATCAAACTTAAACATATTTGACTACTCGAGAAGTAAGATGTGTATTTATTTTGAGACGGAGAGATTACTTGTAATTTTAGGACCAAAGTTTTATATGGATTGATTATGTATTTATTATCTAGTAAAGTTATGATTTTGGGTTTAGAGATTTAGGCTAGTTAGGTTAGTGAATTTGTTTGTGAACTTACTAATGTTAACTTGAATTTTGTTAATTTGAATACTCTAACGCTTTGTTTATCAATTTGTAACAGGATGGCCCCTCCCACGCAGCACCCGTTGTACCACATTCTGGAGGTGGAGTACGACGACCAGCACCGAGCACACATCTTGAGTGACAACGACGCAGAGGTGTCCTTGCCTACTTTGAGGCCCCGCACTCACACCAGGGCGCATCAGTGGGATGAGCATTATACGCCGTACATACGGCATGCCGGCTTCCTTGAGCTTGTCCGTGTTGTCAGCCACGGTCTTCCGCCCCTTGACCCAGCACTACTTACTGCAGCTGTAGACAGGTGCGAGTGCATTCTTTGTACGTAAACTTTCTTGTAACAAATTAGAGACAACTAACAGTCGTTCTATTCTTATAACAGGTGAAGGCCTGAGACCCACACGTTCCACCTACCTTGTGGCGAGATGACCTTGATGTTGTAGGACGTGAAGGCTATTTTAGGCCTTCAGTTGGGGGACTTCCAGTGACAGGGATAGTTGACAACGATCACTGGAGGGAGCTGGTGGCTCAGTTTACTGGTTTTCTTCCACCGGACGATGATGCTTCCAAGAAAAATAAGTGAGTAATTCAAGCCTATTTAATACTTGCATTGCTTTACAGCTGGCATCGGGTCTCATTTTCTTTGATCATATACAGGAAAAGTTCTGGTGTTTCATCGTCCTGGATCACAGAGCGCTTTGAGTACTTGGACCCACAAGCTGAGGAGGCACAGATCGATAGGTTCGCTCGAGTGTGGCTCTGGCACTTTCTTGGTGCTTTCCTCTTCCCAAACGCCTCGGGCAACACCATCAGCTGGATCTTCCTTGACATACTTCGCCAGCCATGGGAGAACATAGCGGGGTACAGCTGGGGCAGCGCAGTCCTGGCATGGACGTATCGACAGCTATGCGTTGCCTGCTATCGCACCTCAGGACATGCGAACCTTGGGGGTTGCTCCTACCTACTCCAGGTTTGGTGTTGGGAACGATTGCCCGTTGGGAGGCCCCTTAATAATGGTTTACCGGTAAGTACTTTGGTTCATTATATTCTTCCAGGCAGTTAGATATGATAAGATTATTTGTTGCTAATTCGTTATCGTATTCAATGCAGCAATGGAACGGGCATGATACACTCCCTACAGCTCTATATATCTGGACGGAAGCACAGTTAGTTAGAGAGAATGCGTGGCGCAAGTACAGGAAGTATACGGACAGTCTCGACGTCCTGACACAGCACCAGGTTACGCTCTCTATACTATCGTAGCAGTGTCTTCTTCGATGTACACTATATCACAATCTAACACAATTACAAAATTTCAGGTGTTTTGGTGTCCTTGGGATTCTCCGGAGCTCCAGGACTATCTGAGTCCTATCACTAGGGACGAGTCACACGAGTATCGCTGCGACATCCCTCTTATTTTCTTCCATGGGGTCGAGATTCACTTGCCCATCCGGGTCTGCATATAGTTTGGAAGAATGACATGGTGCCCACCACCGCTTTACTCCACCAATCAAGAATTGCACGGGTGCGTTATCGATTAATAATAATGCTACAATTCAGAGGTGTGTTTGGTACAACTAACATCGTTTTGTTGCAGGTTTGACCACAGGAAGAGGTACAAGATCAAGGATTGACGCGTGACACACAGCTCGTACATCCATTTGTGGCAGACCAGGGTACCACATGCGGTCCTTGAGGGTCCTCCACACGACCAACATACCTTCGACGAGTACCTGTGGTGGCTTCACAGGTCTACGAGGACACATATCAAGCCCCCGTACACTAACGTGGCGATTGATGAGGACTCGGATGTCATCGAAGATGTGTACGACGTTACCACTAGGGAGGACACACAGCTACAGAGAGCCCCGCTTCAAAGATATGTGGTAAGATACTTGAATGGTATAATTTGTTATCCTTTTGGTATTAAGTATGTGTACTAAAACTGTCCAACCGCGTTTTTGTACCTAGGCGACACAATTGTCAAGGCTGTCCAACGAAGCAGCGTTCCGGCTTCACGAGTCTAGAGGGCAGGGGCCAGGCGTTTTTGCGGCTTTTGTGAAGGTAAACATAAACTTGTCCGTTTCGAAAATATTTCTTTATTGTATATGCGTTTGGGTAATGAACTAACTTTAACGTCTATTTATGCAGAAGGTGAAGAAGAGCTGCAGGAAGCTAGCTCAGAAGTTGAGCTGCATGGACACTCCTTATGAGGAACCGCCACTCCCCGCGTGGTCGGGTGGCACGTCTTTAGCCTCTTTGAGGACACTAGCCATCTCTTCTCAGCCGATAACGCAGGGTGCCACTTCCGCGGTGCGTACACCACCACATCATAGCGCTGGGAAGGACCCTGCAACCGAGGACGAGGAGGAGGACGATGACGACGACGACGAACCCCCGGGCTTCCGCGGACAGCACGACCAATGGGACGAATGGCCGCAGTACGAGATCGGCATGTCTCAGCTAGGTGGTGCCCCGTTTGGCACCCAAGTTTATTATTATCTAGTATAGTTAGTATTTTTTGTATCCCTACGGTACCCCCACGTGCCCTCGCAATCCTCGACCGGCCGTTGCAGAAGCAAAAGAGTTTGATGTAGGGGCATCGAGCGGCCGTCGCAATCCTAGTGCTAGCATTTTTAGGAGTATGTAGGGGCATCGAGGCTATTTTCATTGACTATTAGTGTCTTTGACCAAATTTATATAATAGCGTACTAATATTTATGATACATGATAGGTACTATTACATTAAGCATGAAGTATACTTTCGTAATAAACTTATTAGGAGATAGAAATATTGATACCGTTTTTTTAAGTTTTGATCAAACTTAAACATATTTGACTACTCGAGAAGTAAGATGTGTATTTATTTTGAGACGGAGAGATTACTTGTAATTTTAGGACCAAAGTTTTATATGGATTGATTATGTATTTATTATCTAGTAAAGTTATGATTTTGGGTTTAGAGATTTAGGCTAGTTAGGTTAGTGAATTTGTTTGTGAACTTACTAATGTTAACTTGAATTTTGTTAATTTGAATACTCTAACGCTTTGTTTATCAATTTGTAACAGGATGGCCCCTCCCACGCAGCACCCGTTGTACCACATTCTGGAGGTGGAGTACGACGACCAGCACCGAGCACACATCTTGAGTGACAACGACGCAGAGGTGTCCTTGCCTACTTTGAGGCCCCGCACTCACACCAGGGCGCATCAGTGGGATGAGCATTATACGCCGTACATACGGCATGCCGGCTTCCTTGAGCTTGTCCGTGTTGTCAGCCACGGTCTTCCGCCCCTTGACCCAGCACTACTTACTGCAGCTGTAGACAGGTGCGAGTGCATTCTTTGTACGTAAACTTTCTTGTAACAAATTAGAGACAACTAACAGTCGTTCTATTCTTATAACAGGTGAAGGCCTGAGACCCACACGTTCCACCTACCTTGTGGCGAGATGACCTTGATGTTGTAGGACGTGAAGGCTATTTTAGGCCTTCAGTTGGGGGACTTCCAGTGACAGGGATAGTTGACAACGATCACTGGAGGGAGCTGGTGGCTCAGTTTACTGGTTTTCTTCCACCGGACGATGATGCTTCCAAGAAAAATAAGTGAGTAATTCAAGCCTATTTAATACTTGCATTGCTTTACAGCTGGCATCGGGTCTCATTTTCTTTGATCATATACAGGAAAAGTTCTGGTGTTTCATCGTCCTGGATCACAGAGCGCTTTGAGTACTGGACCCACAAGCTGAGGAGGCACAGATCGATAGGTTCGCTCGAGTGTGGCTCTGGCACTTTCTTGGTGCTTTCCTCTTCCCAAACGCCTCGGGCAACACCATCAGCTGGATCTTCCTTGACATACTTCGCCAGCCATGGGAGAACATAGCGGGGTACAGCTGGGGCAGCGCAGTCCTGGCATGGACGTATCGACAGCTATGCGTTGCCTGCTATCGCACCTCAGGACATGCGAACCTTGGGGGTTGCTCCTACCTACTCCAGGTTTGGTGTTGGGAACGATTGCCCGTTGGGAGGCCCCTTAATAATGGTTTACCGGTAAGTACTTTGGTTCATTATATTCTTCCAGGCAGTTAGATATGATAAGATTATTTGTTGCTAATTCGTTATCGTATTCAATGCAGCAATGGAACGGGCATGATACACTCCCTACAGCTCTATATATCTGGACGGAAGCACAGTTAGTTAGAGAGAATGCGTGGCGCAAGTACAGGAAGTATACGGACAGTCTCGACGTCCTGACACAGCACCAGGTTACGCTCTCTATACTATCGTAGCAGTGTCTTCTTCGATGTACACTATATCACAATCTAACACAATTACAAAATTTCAGGTGTTTTGGTGTCCTTGGGATTCTCCGGAGCTCCAGGACTATCTGAGTCCTATCACTAGGGACGAGTCACACGAGTATCGCTGCGACATCCCTCTTATTTTCTTCCATGGGGTCGAGATTCACTTGCCCATCCGGGTCTGCATATAGTTTGGAAGAATGACATGGTGCCCACCACCGCTTTACTCCACCAATCAAGAATTGCACGGGTGCGTTATCGATTAATAATAATGCTACAATTCAGAGGTGTGTTTGGTACAACTAACATCGTTTTGTTGCAGGTTTGACCACAGGAAGAGGTACAAGATCAAGGATTGACGCGTGACACACAGCTCGTACATCCATTTGTGGCAGACCAGGGTACCACATGCGGTCCTTGAGGGTCCTCCACACGACCAACATACCTTCGACGAGTACCTGTGGTGGCTTCACAGGTCTACGAGGACACATATCAAGCCCCCGTACACTAACGTGGCGATTGATGAGGACTCGGATGTCATCGAAGATGTGTACGACGTTACCACTAGGGAGGACACACAGCTACAGAGAGCCCCGCTTCAAAGATATGTGGTAAGATACTTGAATGGTATAATTTGTTATCCTTTTGGTATTAAGTATGTGTACTAAAACTGTCCAACCGCGTTTTTGTACCTAGGCGACACAATTGTCAAGGCTGTCCAACGAAGCAGCGTTCCGGCTTCACGAGTCTAGAGGGCAGGGGCCAGGCGTTTTTGCGGCTTTTGTGAAGGTAAACATAAACTTGTCCGTTTCGAAAATATTTCTTTATTGTATATGCGTTTGGGTAATGAACTAACTTTAACGTCTATTTATGCAGAAGGTGAAGAAGAGCTGCAGGAAGCTAGCTCAGAAGTTGAGCTGCATGGACACTCCTTATGAGGAACCGCCACTCCCCGCGTGGTCGGGTGGCACGTCTTTAGCCTCTTTGAGGACACTAGCCATCTCTTCTCAGCCGATAACGCAGGGTGCCACTTCCGCGGTGCGTACACCACCACATCATAGCGCTGGGAAGGACCCTGCAACCGAGGACGAGGAGGAGGACGATGACGACGACGACGAACCCCCGGGCTTCCGCGGACAGCACGACCAATGGGACGAATGGCCGCAGTACGAGATCGGCATGTCTCAGCTAGGTGGTGCCCCGTTTGGCACCCAAGGAGCCTCACAGGTACTAACAAAGATAGTTTGTTTCAATACGTAGGCTCCATGAACTAACGATCATAAAGATTTATAAGTAATCGCGCGTATCATATACCTGCAGAGTACGAGCCGTACGCACCGTCGACGCGACCATACCGATGTTGGCTACACTACCAATGTGTTGCCAACAAATCCGAAGAGACAGAGGCGTCCGAGGGATCCTTACACTCCTAGGTCTTAGTTTGTTTAGGTCAAACGAATATTGGCATCCAAAACTTGCGGGGTTATTTGGTTATGTTATGTCAAACTTATGTCAAAACAATGAATATGTTATGTGGCAGCTTATCAACTTGCTTCTTATTCGTTTCTTTGAGTCGCGGCAGCACTGCCGGTGAGATTAAGTACCCTGCGTTCGGGAACCGGCAGTCTCGGCGTATCTGTACACAAGTGGCAATTTTCCATAATTGATTAGTTAAAAAGGTGCATAACCGTATTATGAAAGACGAAAAACTAATCATTGGCTTATCAAATTCTCTATTCGGCCGTGAAAAAAAACTCAACAAAATACGAGCGCGGCACGTTTCGATTCTACCTGGCGCAGCGGCCAGGTGGTGTGGCTGCTCGTGCGGTATGTTTGGTCCAGCCGCGCCACGCACCAGGGTCGGTGGCGCGGCAAGACCCGCCACGTCAGCGGCCCCCCAGGCCGGCCCATGCCACGTCAGCCCTGTGCCGCGCCACCATGCATGGCGCGGCACAGGCATTTGGCCGCGCCAGGGCAATAGGCGCGGCCAAAAGTGTTAGTTTTAAAAAAAAATCCGATAATGTTAGATTTAAAATTATATTCCAAAAAGGGTTAAAATTAAAAAAAAATCCTGTAAAGCTAGGGGGTGGAAACTAAACAAGGGGCTTACGGTACACGATTAAGATGCGGTGGAAAAGATAAAATGGGCTGTGAGTTGTCACATCACATCACGGCGCGTGCTCAGTAGCGTTGGCACCATACGCCCACCCAGCCCATCAGCGCTCCCATTAGCCCATCAGCGCGGCGGCCAGCTGCTGTCGGCCACGCCCAATCTAAGAATGAGGCAGGGGCAGCGATTTCAAGCTTGCTGTCTGCATTCTTTAGCATTCTGCTGGGAGGACATGTGTTAGTGACTGACTCAAGAATCTTAGGCGTGCGATCAAGTTGGGCAGGGCATATTTTGGCCTTTTGGCTGGTGCCAATACTGACTCCAGACTGCAGAGAGCATGTGTTTGTATCTCGTCACATGCTAAAGTCATATGTATAATTGCAGAGTCTTGTCAGGCTAAAGTTTACCCAAAAAAACAAAAAGTTCTGACAAAGAATTGATTTAATAAGGACCAAGTGTGCATATGAGCATATCTCTGTTCAGAGTTTCAAACTCATACCAGGGGAATTTTGATTGGAGAAATGATTCTTAGCCTCACCCTCATATGAGTGCATTCAGTTTCTAATTTTTTTTATTCGGACAAATGGGTTGTTCCACTCTGTTGCAGCGCTGACAACTCATTTCTTCTATCTGGCTTTGCAGTCTGGATCTCCAAACCCATCGCCAAATCCATCTCCGAAGCCAAGTCCCAACCCGTCACCAAACCCCTCGCCGTCAGGCGGAGGCATGTGGTGTGTGGCCAAGTCCGGCGCGAGCGCAACCGACCTGCAGAACAACATCAACTACGCCTGTGGCTATGTCGACTGTAAGCCGATCCAGAGCGGCGGCGCGTGCTTCGACCCCAACAACGTGCAGTCACATGCTTCGTACGTGATGAACGCGTTCTACCAGGCCAAATTAATGGCCTGCACGACTACGACTGCGACTTCAAGGGCACCGGCGAGGTCACCTCCAGTGACCCCAGACCCCAGTAAGTTCCCAATCTGACCTGCAACTGATATATATATACATTATCATGGCGTATCTGAATCTGGATTATATTGCAGGCTACGGGAGTTGCAAATACGTCTCCTGACGGGGCGCAGCAAGTCCAGGCAGTGCGGGGGCAGGGGCACCAGCCTCGAGTCCACATCGTCCTCCAGGCTCCAGCCACGGCAACGCCGGGAGGTCGATACTGCCGGGCTTGCGCCACATACTTCTATACTCATGCCTGACACCCATGCTTCTTGCTCTCAATCACTACTAGTCGTTCTTAATCTTAGAAGAGCCGCCATTGCATTGTTATCATCATCCGTCCCTCTCCCTCAGCACGACGGGGGAGAGTAAACTGATGTGGTGTAGTGTATCCCAGCTGTTCTAGCTTTGTGTTTTGATGATTTGGTTGGTGGCGCGTACGTGTTGCAATTCTTTGTCGTGTGTAGTAGTGGTGAATAAAGGGTTACTTATCATTCCATTCGATGTTGGCACACAAATTGAAGTAATTAACAGAGTGAAACGAGGCCTCCTTGTTTAACGGTGTTAACTTACACTGAACATTTGCCCAGCCTAGCTACGTACACTGAACATTTGTTCTTAACTTATCACCCCTAAAATTCTCCCAACTTGTCCTGCAGAACTAGTTCAATGTTTCTTCAGATCAGACTTACCGTGTGGCAGTTATCCAAGGAAAAGTTAGTTATCGTCCAGGCAGGCTAGCGAGGATGTGATCCAACCGAACAGTCAGTTACCCTTGGGCCACTAAAACTTGTAGACCCCTGCTATGTATCGACTATAGCTCCCTCCCTTCACCATTATTCAGGAATTTGGCATCTTGCACTAGCAATATGCTGCTATTGGCCTGAAATTATTTCGATTTACTAGCTATCGTTGTTCATGGTACCTTTTCTTTTTCTTTCATTTTGAATTTAAATATAGTGACAGTGCCTGCAATACCATCCACATAGCAGCGACGAACGGAGGCTTCTAGTGAAGCAGCATGCAGGTTACAGACCTCAAGTAACAGGTACAAACCCTTATTGCGAAAAAAAAAATAGCAGATAGAGGGACTGTTTGGTCCCTGCCTCCCTGGCCAGCGCCAGCCACGACAATTGTGGCGCCACCCAAGGCAAAGTGGAGAAAATGGCCACCACAGCTGTGGCAAGAATCAACACAAAAAAATAAACTGAAGAAGCTTGTGGCTGCCATAGTTTACCCGCAAAACCAACCAGCCAGCTTTCTGTGGCTGCCGCATGTCTGGCGTGACAAACTTCGGTGGGGAACCAAACAGCCCCATGAAACCCCCTAGTAATTCTAGACAGACTAATGACACAGTAAACTCGCAGTAGTAATAGTTCTAGTTTTTGCCATGCGTTTTTCTTGCTCTTATTTAGGATCAAAACGTGCATACATGGACTTTAATTTGGAGCGAGTCGCGGCCACGGTGTGGACTGGGCATACATGTCTCCATCCACCCGAGGTTCTACGCGGTGCAAAATAGTGAAATACATGCATCTACATGCAGCTGTACAACGGGATTACAAAGAAACACAAACAATAGGAATGAAACAAACACAAACAATTCAGATATACTACGACATAGATCATATGACCATATATATGATCAGTTCATCAATGCATGAGGAATTATGCATTGAACAGTGTGATAATGGCGACGGCAGCCAGTGCCAGAGCGGCGACCAGCATCGTCTTGCCGACCAGCAGCGGAGGAGGTGCAGACGACCCTGAATAATTAATCCACAAAAGAGATGAGCATATCAAATGCATGCATGCATGCATGCGAATACACTATAATTCAGTGAGCATTGTAATTAATCACTAATAATAAGGACGCATGCATTAGCTAACGACCACTAGTACACACAGGTCGGATTCAATCCCGGTTGGGAACTGGTTTTTAGTGCCCTAGTTTAAATTCTGGGAGACCTCTCTTGCGGTGCGTGAGATTCGAACCCAAAATCCCTTCGCTCACGCGTAACTTCCTTACTAACTCAACTGCACACCACATGTGACAAAGTCCTAGGCACTCTCCTTTTGAATTCACCCGCGGGGGACCTTTAGTCCCGGATGGGAGACCTTTAGTCCGGGTTGATATTACCAACTGGAACTAAATGATGGCTTTTATTAGTCCCTGTTGGTGTTACCAACCGGGATAAAAGGGCATTCGGTGCACGTAAAATTTAGACCCGGGACTAATGGTCACATTAGTCCCGAATCCCAACCGGGACTAAAGGGTTCGAACCGAAACTCATTTCTCTACCGCTGGAAGTTGATGAGCGACCTGCTGGACGCTCATCGGCAGTGGGTGGCGGCGACGGTGGCTGGGCCAGTCCAGCGATGTCGATAGGCTTGTTCAACTGGTACCAAAGGACGAATTTTTTATAATTTGGCCATTTTTTTCAAAGTTTCTCACAAATAGACCCCTGGCAGAAAGAATTCCGGAAATGGACCCTTGGCTCGGCGCCATTGACGCTGGCGCCGAGCTAGGCGCCAGTGTCTCTGGCGCCGAGGTCCTGGGCACGGTCGGTGCCCTGCCAGGGGGCTCGGTGCCAGAGTGACTGGCGCCGAGCTCCCTGCATTTAACCCCGGCCCAACCTTCCTGCCCGAGCGTTCTTCCTCTTCTTTCTCATCCATCTCGGGTTTTCCTCTCCCCACTTCACCCTACTTCACGAATCGTCATATTAGACCTTGAAAACCTTGATTTGATCCGTAGATCTTCGAGAGCAAGGTATCCTCGCTCCCCTCCTTATTTTTTTCGCATTGATTCGGTATATATTAGTCGGATTTTTGAACCTAAGAATCGTCATCACTTAGGGTTTCATTGTATCCCTCAATATATGTATTATACAACCGTAGGTTGATTCCAATGCGTGGAAAAACTAGCAAACCTTGGCGCATGTAGTTATGTTATGGGTTCATTGTTGTGGATCAAATGGGAAACCCTAGGTTTATGGTTTAATGTTAACTGCTTTCGGTTATTAGAACAAAATTGGTTGTATTGTAGTTATGGTTCTCATTGATATTTATTTGTGAGGTTTTGATTTATGTTTGTTAAATTACATCTATTTTGTTAGATGCAAGAAATGTTTCGGGAGGAGTTTTGGCGGAAACGGGGTCGTCCAAGAGAATTATACCCCGACGCGTCTAGCAAAGATGCCCCCGTCCCTCCTGACCTTCCTATCCCTAACTGTGACTGTGGTTTCCCGGCCCATGTTTTTCAATCGAAACATCCAGACACAGCGGCGCGTTGCTTCTACACATGTAGTCGGTTTAATGTAAGAAATTGTTTGCACTATCCTTTTCTTTATTTGTGTAAGTATGCTACTAATATTTTGTTGGAATCTCGTTATATAGGACCATGAGAGGTGCTTTTTCTTTTAGTGGATCGATGGTGCAGACAAGTTTGATCCTAGGTACCTCTTTTTCGACGATTGGTTTAGAGGGAGACATCCACGTGAGCACTTCAAGCAGTGGGTTCCACCCCCCTAACCCTCCGCCAATGATGGCTAAGGAGAAGCACCTAGCCACAGTTAGACAACTCGAGGAACCTCCTCTGTGCGATTACGGAGATCGAGCTGTGATAAACCCCGAGAATACGTTGGAGTTTGTGTGTCCAAACAAACATGAAGTAAGTGCAAAGTGTATGTGTTGAAATCTTGAGCTATATGTGTTCATGTACTAATATCTCCGTATTTAGGTGTTTTCAATGGCGAAGTGTCGTTTCAAGGAGTGGTTGTATGGTCCTAAGAACCAATGGCCGGAAGAACCGCAGAAGGTTAAGGAAAAGAAGAAAGAAAGGGTAATCTACAAAGCACCTTCTGTTATGTGCGAATGTGGTGTTAAATCTAACTATGGCCTAGTCCCTTCGGAGCTTGGAATAGGCCATTATTGCGGCCATATGGTTGAGTACGAAGAGGTTCGTTATTTTTGTGGTAAACACGAAATCGTATTTTATTTCTTTTGCTAAGACATATATGATATAATATTTCTTTTGAACAGAGCACTAGAAAATGCAGGTGGGAACATTACGATGGTCAAGCTAAGTTCTTGGATGAACTGAAGAAGAGGAAACTAATTACACGGAAGAGGGGATATGGGCCTGACTACGTCAACCTATTCGTTAAACATCACAAAGAAAAGATGCATGAGTTTGCTAGACAGCGCGATATTTGTAACCCGATCGATGTTGGGCTTAACAAATGGGGATTGGAGAGGCGGATGACGTTAGAGGAGGAGAGGGCAAGCCAGGAGGCAAGGGAGGAGACAAGAGTACAGATGCAGGTCTTGAACGAGCATGTTGCTGCATTATGTGCCAGTGAGTGTTTGAAAGCATTTTTTTCGTTGCTTGATTTTAAATGTAATATAATCGCGTTGCTAACTGATTATATTTTATGCATGAAGGGATTGGTTGCAGCGAGAAACATGCCGCAGAGGTGGCTCGTGCAAGGTATGAGGAGAAGAAGTTAGATGAGCATAGATCACGAGCTGGTCGCACCGTTCAATCACCGATTGTGTTGTCTGATGAGGGGGATGAGGATGAGGACAACACTGGCAGACTGAGAGAGCTCATTGCTCTAGCAGAGGCGGGCATGCAGGCGCAGGAGGCTAAGGACGACACTGGCAGACTTAGCGAGCTCATCGCTCTAGCAGAGGTGGGCATACAGGCGTAGGAGGTTGAGGACGACACTGGAAGACTGAGCGAGCTCATCGCTCTAGCAGAGGCGGGCTTACAGGCGGAGGAGGATGACGACGTGTTCTTCACTCAGGTCGCTGCGGCCGCAGATGAAGCGGAGGCCGCTTACTACAAGCGACAGGCAGGTCAGAGCAACACAATTGAGCCTAGCCACAGCAACAGGGTTGTAGTAGAGGACTGATACTCGGATGATGAGTTACTTACTTAGTACGTTTCAGACTGAGGATTTGGAAGTGCATTTGCCCCTATGTCTACTGTTGGCACATAGTTGTAGTATTAATATGTTGTGTAATGTGGCATAGTATTGAACTTTTCATTATGTGGTTGTTTCATTATCTATGGTCTTAATATTCCGCTTAATGATACATACGTATTGAAATGTGAACACGTGCTGCCAAAAAACCTAACGACATACGACATTATATAAATCAACACGAAACACATCAAATGGCATGTGACTACATGTACCGAACCTGGGTACAGAGTTTCCTTCGACTAAACCTAACATGCCTTAGGTAATTAAACCATGCCTTAGGTAATTAAACCTAACATGTCTTAGGTAATTAAACCTGGGTACATGTGAAAAAGATAAAGTCATCCTAATAGTGTGGCCACATAGCAAATTGTGTTGCACCTTCTCCATAGTAGCCTCCTGTTGTTGTTGGTGGTGGTGGCGGGGGTGACGGGGGAGGCCCCTTGTTCTTGTGGTTAGGGCAGGTGCAATATGGATCATTGCAGAGCCCCTCCTGTGAATCGGCACCATTGTTGTTGTCGTCCTGTCCGTCGTCCTTGTAACCGCTACTAACTTCCCTTTCTAGATCGAAGATACGGTCCTGTAGGTAGTAGATGTACTCCACATGCAGATAAATAGGTTGAGGATCGACCCACCTACTGAACCCATAGTTTTCTTCGGCCAAGGAAGACTACCATAAGTATGTCGTGTAAGTTATATACAAGACAAACTTTTTGAAGAAACAAATAGTAATAGCAATTATCCATGCTCGCAGGCATTTGAAGAAACGACGACCTGCATTTATTCCCTCGGTGAACATCTGCACTAGGCAGTCCTCACCATGCATGCATTTTGGCCACTCTTCTTTCCTTTCATCGTATCCTCTCAGTGGTGCCTCTTTGGTGAAATCACTTTTGCTCTCAACTGAGAACCTCTCATAAAGAGCTTCCTCAAAGAAATCGGGACTAAGAGGACCCTCCCACCCCCAGGTAGTTCCCTTCCCCTTTCCTCTCCCTCGGGACGACCCTCCAGACATTGGTACTGCAATAAAAGCAAATGCTGAGGAGTGTTCTTCTTCCTTGTTGTGTGTGTAAATGAGAGGGAGCGAGTGGTTATTTATAGGTTGAGAGGAGGAATAGAGGCCTCTCAATGTGCCATGTCAGCGATCCGTGTGCCTCTTCACCTCAACCCTTGGATCAAACAGTCATAAGATGGATGGTGGAGATACAGTGGAGTTGTGCTTCCTTACATGCCAATACTATATCAGTGATGTGATAATTCGATGCTATCCTTGTATCTGAAAAGTCTATCGGCCTGTTCGCTGGTTGGTTTCTGGGCTGGTTTGGGCTGGCTGGTGCTGGTTTATTGTGAGAGGAAAACACTATTGGCTGGCTGGTTTGGGCTGGCTGAAACCAACAAGCGAACAGGCTGTATGTTTATTGTCTGAAAAGCATAGATTCGTTCACTGTTGCTTGGTAACCCTAGATTCATCTACAAAGCGTATGTACTACATTTGTGCCTTTGTAGAAGTTAGTATGATTAATGTTTCACGGGAAAAATTCGCAAGAGTTTGCCTTGTTTTAGGAGCATCCACAGTTACAAACAGAGACATCAATATATATTCCAAACATTTAATCATCCAAGGAGCATAATGCAACCACAACGAACATCACAACCAACATAATATGTCATGCAAAGTCCAAATAGTCCACAATGTCCATACAGTCCCAAATAGTTATAGAAAAGTAAATACAAAATCCATAATAGTTCATACTAACAGCTACCACATCCCTCACTGCCTCCTACTCTTGCCCTTACCCTTGTGACCCAGAGCGCTGGTGCTTGGAGTGTAAGGGTCATGCGGACGGTGTCGCCTAGTGCCTAGAGGCGATGTAGGATGAGTCGAGGGAGCGTCATGGAGCTGAGAGGGGCCAAGCTCATCGTGCCTCTTGTCCATGTCATCGTCATCGTCGTCCTCCTTGTCCTCCTCCCCGTCCCCTGTAGCTGCTTGGCTAGAGGAACCCAAGCCTCCTCTGGCTGTGGAAGGAACATGCACGTCTTGCGTCGTGTCTGTCCTGTAACCATAATGCCCAGCCATATGGCGTAGACGATGTGATAGCCTCTATTGTACAAAACTATGTTAACTGAAAGAATCTACCGTATTAATAATATGTTTGCAAGAATATTTTAAATCTTACGTCTAGGAAGCCAAGTATGTAGTCATCACTAACTCTCGACCGAATGCGCTCAATCTCTTCAACTGAGCATTTGAGTGTATTGCCCTGCAACAAAATTATCAGTAATAATACTTCTGAACAGATAGCAATAGGTTTGGTTTTCTTTTGTACAACAACCTAATGTATTATAAGGGTGATACGGCTTGAATGTGGCACTAACTAAAATAGATAACTCGTAATGTCGGTCCAAGAATGCCTAATGTATTCTTATGCAACTTAACGTACATAAATAATGCAATTGGCTTACCACTCTGTCCAAGATCGGTCCTGCCTCCACTTGCCTTCCTGCACGAGTCGACTGGTCATATGCCGTGTCTTCATTGTCGGAGGACTCGATGTCGGCGTAGTCAGCTTCGGTCCACTGTGACCTGAGCCTGCAACATGTCGCACGCTGGTACCAAGCTTGGTACCGCCTGAACCCACGGTTCGTGTGCGGCTCGTTGTTGTCGTCCACGTTGTCGTGCATCTCCTCCCATTCCTGAATCAAGGACTGGTGGTGCCTCTCCCAGTCAAAAATCTTCTTGTTCCTCTGACGATCCAACCTGCACGTATGTCATCATTACATGAATCCATGTACGTGTCACCATATTAATAGAAATGGACCATCATCATGAGACATTTGAAATATCAAAACACTTACTTGTGTAAGTCAATGCGAGTCGAGAACAGAGCCATAGGCCAAAGCTGTCTCACTCCAAATTGGCGTGCAACCCTATCTAGCAGGTGGAACTCGACAGCATAGAAGCAGATTAGAGGGCACCTCATCCTATAGAAGTCGTCGTCGACCCCACAAACGTTGCTCAGCTGAAAAGGAAGTGCGTCCTCTCCACCACACGGCTCCCACTCCACCTGCAACATGTCCAAATAAGATGTTAGATGGTATACTAATCCTTTTCAAAGTAGCATGGAAAATAAAATTTACTTACACTAGACGCCGTCAGCGTGTCTAGCTCGTTTGTGAACTCAATGTATGCCCAGTCTATCCTCGTGTGTGGAACCCTTACCTGGTCCCAAAGGTACGCCCACGTCGGCTGGCGACGTGGAGGCTGACCTTGGAACCACTCACGATGATCCAGAACCTCTGGACGGCCAACTGGAAGACGAGCCCACATCCACAGCTGTAACAGGTACACGCATCCACCAAGTGATGGGTTGGCCGAAGACCGATGACACCCCTCGCACAGCTGCTAGTATAGAAAACACAAGACTGCAGAGCCCTAGCTGTACAGACCTGCTTGGTCCCAGTCACTGAGGCAGTGGATCCACATCCAGGACGCACTGTCACCCGTGGCGTCGGGAAAGAGAACGCAGGCAAAAAGGTGTAGGATCCACGCCCGGCAGTAGTACCCAACCGTCTCCTCATCTGCCTCCTCGGGGCACTATGCGAACTCTTCACGTAGCCAGGAGATGGGAACTCCAGCAGTGCGAGCCCCTTGCTCGCCAAGCTCACGCCCAAGGAAGACTTCCACTTGTGCTCTCCGGCCCTCTGACCTGCACTGCTCGGTGACTGGGTTGCCGTGAATCCTTAGGCCTAGCATCTTCTGACAGTCCTAGAGCGAGACTATCATCTCCTCGAAAGGTAGGTGGAAGCTGTGAGTCTCCGGCTACCACCTATATTTAAGACAAAGCAAGATTACTTATCAAAAAGTCAATCGCATGAACAAATGGCCATGAATGGAGGCAATGATTCACTTTAATACCTGTCTACCAACGCAGTTATGGCCGCTGAGTTGAACTTGGGCAACCCACGACGAACCTGAAAAGAGATGACATCCAGGCCAGCTCTTTGCAGGAAAGGAGTGTACCTATCGTCGTACCGCATGTCCAAGAACCCACTATGGGTTCTAGGACGAAGGTGCGGAAGGTCCTGCATCGAATAAAACATAGTCTCCTGTTACTTCACAAACACATGTACGAATAAAACTTATAGATTATTACCGGCCCCAGTGCTATGTGACGTCCTCGGTGGGTCGCCTCATACGTCGGGTCGAGCAGGTGGAATTGCTCCATCCTACAAAAAAGTGAATGAATTAAAATTCTAATATACAATGAAACATGAACTTAGAAATGTATAAGTAATTGACACAAATACAAGCATAAATTGAGACATGCATAATTAAATATATGAATACGACAAATATAAAATAATAATATAAACCAATAGTCCTACCTCACTAATCTGCCAATGGCAACTTCGTGAGTTGTGGCCAAGTCTACCGCACTTGACGCACTCGTACTGCTCTAGATCAGTAACAAATGGAGTTCCTCTCCCACGCCTAGTTCTTCTGGGTATCTGATCCATAACCATCCTGTGCCTCGTCCTCTGCCTTGATCCACGCTTGTTCCAACGGTAAGCTGGATCCGTAATGTACTTCGGCCCATCATATGGAGGACACTCTCCAGGGTCCCAGAAAGGTACGAAGCGGGGGCTCCATGTGTTCACAAGCGTGTCGACACTGAACTCGTGCGGTATCCTCCTCTCGATATTATAGTTGTGATGCCTAGCTGCTGCTACCAAATGAGAACATACAAAGTGGTACCGCCTTGGTTTACCACAAGTGCACTTGAAATCTTGGAGGACAACCACATGTATCCTCGACTCTCGGACCTCGCCGTCGGACGTTGTACCGCCCCTATGCTCGACCTGATAAGTCCCTGTGGCATGGTCAAAGCATGCAACCTCATGTGTGCCAGCCCTTTCTCTTGCCTTCTCTAGGTGGGCCTTTGGTTTCGGAGCCCATATCTCTCCATCACTCCACAACTGCAATGCATGGGCGTGTCTATCGTTGAACCAGGCTACAAGCTTATAGAAGGTGAATTGAACGATTGCATTCATGGACATACCACATATCCCCAATAGCAACTTATTGAATGACTCTACCATGTTGTTGCACTGAAACTCGTACCTCCAGCCACCGGCGTCGTGAGCTCTCGTCCATTTCTCCAAATCCCTCATCAAACCTGTGAGCCATTGTCTACCTTCTGCATTTGATGTGATTCTGACCTGCTCCAACTTTTCCTTAAAGTACTTGTCCTCAAGCTGTCGAGCAGCCTCCTAGAACAGATCAAAGTTACCCTTGACACCATCCTTCCAGAGTAGATTCTTGACAAGGTGCCGAGTACACCAACGATGGTGCAACGGTGCATACCCCTCTATCTGCTCTCGCATGGCATTAAGTATGCCCTGATGCCTATCAGATATGACGCCAACCTCCTTGCCAGTCCCAACCACGTGTATCCGGACTAGCCTCAAGAACCATCCCCAACTGTCATTGTTCTCCTTCTCAACCAAGGCAAATGCCAAAGGAACCAACTTGTTGTTCACGTCATAGGATATGGCTATAAGAAGTGTGCCCTGGTATCTGCCAATCAAGAATGTCCATCAATGGAGAAGACGGGACGACAGTGCCTAAAGGCCTCGACACACTGAGGGAAGCACCATAAGGCACGATAGAATATCTGCCTCCCATCCTTCCATGCTTTAGGTTTTGGGATGTACTCATAATGCATGCCTGGATTCACCGCTTTGATTGCATTGAAAAGAACTGGCAGCTGCTCATACCCATCCTCCCAGTCCCCATATATCATCTTCCACGCTCGCTGCTTAGCCCTCCATGCTTTACCATAAGTTATTACATATCCTCCATACAACGCTTCAACGGTCCGGATAATTGTCCTCACCTTCATATTGGGTTCTCCCTGCAAAATTCCCATCAACCGCTTGGCAATGAGGGTAGATGTCAACTGTCGATGCCTCAGTGTCAGCTCATGGTCAGCACAATTGGTGGCCCAACAACTTTTATGATCTTCCATTTTTTGGTTACCTGTTGCTTCCTTGCACAAACCCTCCATGGGCAGCGTTCCTTGTCACACACAATTGTGTAACGATGCTCCACATATGAATGCAATACCCTGTAAGGCCTCTTTCGTATTACTGCAAAAGCCTGCAACCACCTCTTCAGAGCAGGGAGGTCATTGAACACCCTCCCATTCTCAATTACCATGTTAGGACCGGCCTCAGGAGCTTCTAGGAGCTCATCATCACGTCCTTCTGCAAACGCCTGATCGGAATGAGCAAGATCGCTGAACTCGTTAACTCTAGGATCATGGCGGCCGGGAAAGATACGCCTCATCATCTCAACATCACTCTCCGTCAGCTCTCCAACAGGGCGATCATCATCAGAATCAAGAGCCCTAGCCATCTCATATGGCTCCGAATCATGCATAATTTCAACACTATTTGACCCACGAAATCCATCTCCAAAGTGCACTTGCGCAGCAACAGGGGGCACATCCACATTCTCAGGAATATCTCCTGCAATATCATTACAGAAATGAGGAAAGAATGAAAGAAATAGATGTAAGGAACGGGGTAAGCTCCCAAAAACCATGTGGTTAAGACACTTACTCAGATGATTCTATGTCAAAGGGATCTCATAAGGAGGATCTGCCATGGAAAAATGAGTCTGACAACCATCTCCAAATACCGCATTGGGGGCAGATTGAGGATCAGGAACCGTAGGTGCAATCTGCACATGCAGGTAAGGTTCCGGAACAGGAGGGTCGATGTATGCCTGATGATCCATTGCTGGGGTAAACCCATGAGGGATGGGATCAACTAACACCCGACGCACAACCACGTCCAAACATTGCAGCTGGCTCTTCATAGCCGATCTTACATAGTTCTCCCACTGATCCGCACAACCAATTAAGATCATTCGCTTGAAGATGTTTGGAGGACAACCTAGGTGCAGTACACTCATCTCCAAGGCAATGCAGCTCCTCCCGAGCCCTTGCAACCATGTCACTAAATGAAGGCCTATCATTGAATAGCACAGGCACGCTTTGCATGTCAAGAAACTCAACATATCCATAGCGATTGCTTTCAACGATGCCTCCATGATATATGGTCACTAGGTTGTCCATCTAATTCAAACACGTAACGAAACACATGTCATTTAGTCCAAATTAGACGATAGATAGTACCTAACAAGTACTTTCTAACTACAAACTAAGTAATCAAGATAATAACTACGTATATATTTACAGTGTACTCACTAAATAGCTAGATGATATGTACATAACTAAAAATGTAACTACATATCTAAGTACCTATCTAACTATATCTATGTGCCTATGTGTCTATATTTCTATCTGTCTACATATATATCTCACTAGATCACTAACTAAATCAACTACCTGAGTCATCACATTAACTAATAAATAACAGATGGCAACTAAGTAGGTACATTGCATATTCATAATTTTTACCTTTCCGGGCCGGGGAGGATGGGCGTGGGTCAGGCCGAAGGTCCGGGCCGGCGGTGGCGCGGCCAACGACAGCAGTGGAGCGCGGCGGGCGTGGGATGCCCGGGGCACGCGGCTCGACGGGCGCGGGAGGCACGCCGATGGCGGCAAGGCAGGGCGAGCCTGGCGGTGGACGGCGGCAAGGCAGGGCGAGCCTGGCGGTGGACGGCGGCAAGGCGGGGCGAGGCCGGCAAGGCGGGCCGCGGCCGAGGCCGACGGTGGAGGGCAAGGCGAGGACCGCGGTGGAGGCGGCGTGGCGAGGGGGGTGCGGCGCGGGGCGGCGGCCTCGGGCACGCACGCGGGGCACGGTGGCGGGCGCGGGAGCAGGTGCGGCGTGGCGAGGCGG